>NC_053169.1:7416000-7717524 GCF_016835505.1 Polypterus senegalus
CGCGCACCACAAAGGTTTTCCTGGATATGTCCACATTGGTTTTTCTGAACGTTTTACTGGAATGTGGTTTCGAAGTCATTCCCATCTGCGACTTCCGAGGTTTAAAAAATCAAACGTCCAAACAATTCCATGTGTCTGTGGTTCTCTGTGTGAAGAAAGAACTCCCTAATGTTTGTGAGAAATGTCCCCTTAACAAGTTCCCAGCTGTGTCACCTGTGTGCTCTGATTCTGTCACACCAGTCCTGACCAAAAATGATTGGTGTGTCTGTGGCTACCATCCAAAAATACTGCCCAAAAAAAAATGAAAGGAGCCCTTTTTAATAAGAGTACAGCATCAAGTCAGTGCCACTTGTGGGCAGTTGATCTGCTCAGTTCAGTAGCAGAGGGGCTTTGGTGCACTAGGGGGCAACAATGAGACAACCCCCAAACAGCAGCGAATGGGTGAACAGCTGGAGGGAGGCCACTGACATTTTTCCCTCCTCATCTGTTTTGTCACTCGGTTTGCATTTGGCTACAGTCAGTGTCACTACTGGTGTCACATTAGGCCATACCTGCACCCTACAGAGCTGGCACTGGTAGTCCAACTTCTCCAGGATGGCAGGCACATCAATACGTGGCATTGCCAGAAGGTTTTCTGTGTCTCCCAGCACAGTCTCAAGGGCATGGAGGAGATTCCAGGAGACAGACAGGAGAGCTGGACAGGGCCCCTTGTAGAAGGTCCTTAACCCATCAGCAGGACCCACCGGTATCTGATCCTTTGGGCAAAGAGGAACAGGATGAGCACTGGCAGCACTGGTGTGAATGTCTCTGAGCAAACAATCAGAAACGGACTTCATGAGGGTGGCCTGAGGGCACGACGTCTTCTAGCGGGCACCATGGAGCTCGATTGGCAGGTCCAGCACTGGCGTGCGCCCTGTGCTTTTCACAGATGAGAGCAGGGTCACCCTGAGCATATGTGACAGATGTGAAAGGGTCTGGAGAAGCCGTGGAGAACGTTATGCTGCCTGTGACATCGTTCAGCCTGACCGGTGGGGTGGGGGGTGGTGGGCTGGGGTGGGGGGGGCATATCCATGGAGGGACACACAGACCTCTACAGGCTAGACAACAGTGGGCACCTTAACTGCCATTAGGTATTGGGATGAAATCCTTGGACCCATTATCAGCCCCTATGCTGGTGCAGTGGCTCCTGGTTGGACTGATGTGGCGAGAAAATGAAGGGATTGATACCATTGACTCCCCCCAATCCCCCCACCACCCATACGCTCACTCGCCTGACCTCAATCCACTTCTGGGTGTCACATTATCTTTGGGTCCATCCATCCGACGCCTCAGCCTGTCCAGCAGCTCAGTGATGCCCTGGTGCTGATCTGGGAGGAGATCCCTGAGGACACCATCTGTCATCTCATTAGGACGTTGTCAGGCCTGGGGGTGGGGGGATACAAACTACTGAGAACCATTTGGAGTTTCAGCCAAATGGACTCGCCTGCCTGCCACGTCATTTTTTTCCCTTTGATTTTCGGGATGTCCCTCATTTTCATTTCCATCTTTTTGTTCCTCACACATCACCATGTCAGTCCACAGCAGTAGAGATGACCAGCAGGATTGTTTTCTCCATTAAGGTCTGATGTGGTCCTTTATATATTTTTTTTTTAACAGTTTATTTTGTCGACCAGTGCAGATTGGTATTTCTCAGTCCTTCCCTTTTGCTTTTCAAAAACACTCGCACCTTCATTTTCCTTTTGTACATTTTTTTTTGGATTGAGATGACCTGTTGCGTGAAAGCCTTGGGTGTAAATGAGCTCTAAAAGCCGAGTCTCATTTTGTGATTATTTATTTATTTATTTATTTTTCTTTAAGGCACTTTCAGTTGTAGGGTAGCACGGTGGCGCAGTGGGTAGCATTGCTACCTCGCAGTTAGGAGACCCGAGTTTGCTTGTTTGGAGTTTGCATGTTCTCCCCGTTTCCTCCCACAGTCCAAAGACATGCAGGTGAGGTGCATTGGGGATCCTAATTTGTCCCTAGTGTGTTGTTGGTGTGGTGGGCTGGCCCCCTGCCCGGGGTTTGTTTCCTGCCTTGCACCCTGTGCTGACTGGGATTGGCTCCAGCAGACCCCCCGTGACCCTGTGTTCGGATATAACTGGTTGGACAATGACTGACTGACTGACTGACTGACTGGCTGACTTTCAGTTGTGGCCTTCATTTAATTGATCTTTTCGGGTCGGAGGCAGTCGGCGGTGTGATTTTTGTAGGCCGGTGGTCTCGCCTGGCTCAGGGTTGTTGGTAGTTTCTGCACTTATAGGACGAAGCCCCTGCTCCTTGACAAGCGTGGCTCTGGTTACCCTTGGAGTTTCCATGAGGTTAACCATGTAGGGTTTGGGCCTTGTACTTTCTGAACCAGTTGTAGCCTGTAGGACACTGGCTCCCCACCTTTTTTATTTTATGTCCCCTGCACCCCTAGAAAATATTTGACTTCTGTTTGCCCCCATAATTCTTATCACTTCTGAGGGTGAAGGAGTCAAGTATTCTAATTTTTGGATCGCAAGCGGTACTGCGGGTGACCAAATTGAACTAGAAAAAAAAGCTTTAAACTCCGTGCGTAAAAAATTGAAATCTAAATTAAGAACTTTACCTTTTCTTTTAAAATCTCGATATATCTTGTAAATGTCATGTGACGCTCAGACACAATTAATTGACAATCTGGGAAGTTGGGGTATCCCACGAGGCATCAAGTGCTGTGAGGAAATGACACGCGGTCAACAATTCAGGGGGTCTGGGGAGTTGGAGACCATCGTGAAGCATCAGGTGCTGCTAATCGGTGACACACAATTGACACGTTTGTCCCCCACCAAACCCATTACATTCCCCCCCCAGGGATAATACCTGGCACTGCACTTCAAAAACCAGAGGCACCGCACTGTTAAAATTGCTGCAGGAGAGCCGGGCTGAGAGAAAGCAGCCGGTGTTCACTCCAGATCGGTCCCCCTATCTCACAGAAATGTCAGTTGGATCTTAAAATCTGTGCCAGGACTCGGCCTTCTCTAGGAGTCATTGCAAGATCCAAAGTCCATGTAGTCGCCTTTCCGAACACCACGAGGACAGGCTGTCCTGCAGCTCATCCACAGGTGACAGTTGTAGGCACCATGTTTGGTTCTTTTCATTTCATAGGACAATAGCACTGACCAATAAAAGACCCTCAAACTGGCGGCACACTGCTAGACACCGATTGGTTGGGGGTGCTCTCTAGTATCAGGGGGGCGAAATCCCTGAAAGACAATGAGGGCCGTGTCCCAGTGACTGGCTTGCAACTCGCTCTGATAAAATCAAGCCGTCTGATTGGTCTTTAGTTAGTAGGGTGGGCTCCGTCTGCGTGAGAGCTGATGAAAGCTCATCAGGAATTACAAAGCATTGAATGCAGTAATGAGGCCTAATGAACTCGCGTGGTTTAGACCTCCTAGATAGGAGACAAGTTTGTCTGTCTGGTGTTGTGTGTTTTACTTGCCTCGCCAGAATGGAAACGAGAGAAAGGGCCGAGAGTGCCATACCTGTGAACCCTTTGTATGGCGGCCGGCTCCGGTGCCGACTGTCAGAAAATGGGGCGAGCGCGACTGTGCTGGAAGGTCCACACTCGGTTAGTAAATGTGACATGGACGGCAGTTTTCAGTCGTTCTAAATTGTCGTCTGGCAGAGAGATCAGTGACTGAAGTCGGCAAATCTGACACCCCTTGTGACCTTACGTTGTGCAATGTGACATGAGCGTTGGTCAGCCTGGTTGGCGTCTCATTATTTTATTATTATTTTATCATTAGTATGCTGCTGCTGGAGTATGTGAAGGCCCCCTTGGGATTAATAAAGTATCTATCTATCTATCTATCTATCTATCTATCTATCTATCTATCTATCTATCTATCTATCTATCTGTTATATAGTGCCTTTCAATCTATCTATCTATCTATCTATCTATCTATCTATCTATCTATCTATCTCTATCTATCTATCATATAGTGCCTTTCATTATCTATCTATCTATTTTATAGTGCCTTTCACTCTATCTATCTATCTATCTATTATATAGTGCTTTTCAGTTCTATCTATCTATCTATCTATCTTATAGTGCCCTATCGATCTATTATAACTTCCAATATCGATCTATTATCTTTCAATATACCATACCATATTTATTTGTTGAGCGCTTAAAAACACAGCATTACAACTGACCAAAGCGCTGTACAGTTACAACAAGCAGGACTAAAAGCAAAATATTAAAAACAAACATTAAGAGAGAATTAAAACAGAGATACTAAAAACAGGTCAGGGGGACCAAATAAAATAGAGAAAATAGCAAAAGGCAAGTGGAAAATGAAACCGGTTAAGAATTAAAAGCCAATGTGAAGAAGTGCGTTTTTAGGCGAGATTTGAATGTGGCGACTGAAGCGGCTCGCCTCACCACTAAGGGCAGGGAGTTCCAGAGCCTGGGTGCACTGACAGAGAAAGCCCTTTCACCACGAGCTTTAAAACGTGCCTTGGGAACGGTTAGGAGCAGCTGATCTGCGGATCTAAGAACACGAGGGGGATTGTGATGATGGAGCAAGACACTCAAATAGTGGGGGTCAGACCGGTTAATGCCTTATAGGTGAGGAGGAGAATCTTAAAATCGATTCTGAATCTAACCGGCAGCCAGTGTAGGGTTTTTAAAATCGGTGAAATGTGTTGGATTCTGCTACTTCCAGTTAGAAATCTATCTATCATATAGTGCCATTCACTGTCTCTCTCTCTCTCTCTCTCTATCTATCTCTTTCAATATCAATTTATCTATCATATAGTGCCCTATTGATCTATCTATTATATCTTTCAATATCTATCTATCATATAGTGCCTTTCACTATCTATCTATCTAGATTTTCTTTTTAGAATATTTTATTGCAAGGCTTTATGGTGACGCACCTAACTTGGAACGTAAAACCTACCATTTTCTTTACTATTCTTAGTAGCTCCTTCACTCACATGTTCATTTGTAGGTCTTTATTTTAATCCGTTATGTCATTCTAAAATGAAGCTGATGGTTAAGAAAGAATTTTTTGCTCAAAATGAAATGTTGTTGGTTGAAGTGGCTCCCCCCCTTCACTGCGTAAGGCACTTTGAGTTGAGAGAAAAGCACAACAACAACAGCATTTATTTCCAGAGCACATTTTCACACCAATGATGCTTCACATGATGAACACAAAATAAATAAGAAAATAGAATTAGGGAACACTAATTAACAAAGAATAAAAGTAAGGTCTGATGGGCAGGGAGGACAGAAAATAACAAACAAAAAGAAAAAAAAAAAAAAAATCTTCAGGGGGTCCGAGGCCACGAGACCCCTCAGCCAGCCCCCTCTACGCATTCTAAACTCACATAAAGGACCTCAGTCAGTCCTCATGGTATTCAGGGTTCTTATGGAAGACCTTGATGATGACGATCATGTGGACCTCCGGCCTTCAATCCATCAATGTACGGACATCACGGTGCTTTGATCAGGTGGGGGAGCGCAGGTGGGCAACACAGAAAACAGGAAAAAGAACAGAAGAGAGAGTAGGGGTGAGTATGGATTACGGAGCCACCAGGAATGATATTGATAATTAAATGCATATACAAAGCATCAGCTCTGAGAAAGCCATGTTACAGTAATGAGTTTTTATCAGTTTATTAAAGTGCTCCACCGTATCGGCCTGGCGAGTTTCCATCGGTCAGCTATTCCAGATTTTCGGTGCCTAACAGCAGAAGGCCGCCCGCCTCACCACTCTTGCAATTCTAAGCAGACCCTCATTTGAAGATCTAAGGTTACGATTTGGAGTGTAAGGTGTCAGCCATTCTGAGATACAGGAAGGAGCAGATTATTGAAGGCTTTGTAAGCCATCAGCAGTATCCATCCATCCATAATCCAACCTGCTATATCCTAACTACAGGGTTACTGGAGCCATTCCCAGCCAACACAGGACGCAAGGCAGGAAATATACCCCAGGCAGGGCGCCAGCCCACCGCAGGGCACACACACACACACACACACATACACCAAGCATACACACGAGGGACAATTTAGAATCGCCAATGCGCCTAACCTGCATGTCTGTGGACTGTGGGAGGAAACCCACGCAGACACGGGGAGAACATGCAGACTCAGACGGGTCTCCTAACTGCGAGGCAGCAGCGCTACCCACTGCGCCACCGTGCCGCCCATCAGCAGTATTTTAAAGTCGATTCTAAATGGCACAGTTAATCGGTGTAGTGGCGCTCAGACTGGTGTGATGTGTTTGGATTTTCTTTTCCTTGTTAAGATTCTAGTAGCTCTAATTCTGCACTCGTCGTAATTGATTGTTGTCTTTGTCGGGTGGTCCTGAGAGGAGTGCGTTACAGTAATCTCGCTGGCTGAAAACAAAAGCGTGAACTCATTTCTCAGCATCTTGCAATGTTATAAGCAGGCCTGTAGAGTCGGTAGATAAATCCTCCGACTCGTTAGTTTCCGCTACTTCTGACCCCGACTCCTCTGTATGTTAAAGTATTTTCCGTGTTGATTGAAGGAAGGCAACATCCACGTCATTTAACCACAGAACTACTGGCTAGGAAGCTGACTCTCTACCGTGTCGGCCAGTTTGAACCCCATAGCACACACCTCCATCTTCACACAGCTATGCACTCGGCTTTATTCTTACGTCAGAGAAGTACTTCATTAGGACTATTGTTTGTGAAATGGGACATTTGAACTTGTAATGGAAAAAAAATAAATAAATATTGCACTTTAAATTTATTAGGAGTCGGTCCCCAAGGACTCCAGGTACCCAAAGTTGTCTCCGACTCCTCGACTCCACAGCCCTTGTTATGAGGAGATCTAACTTTTGTTATATTTCTTAAGTGAGAAAATGCTGTCCTAGTAATCTGATTAATGTGTGATTTCAAATTCAAGTCAGAGTCAGTAATTACCCCTAAATTATAAATTTAAAGAATTATTGTTCTCTACCAGGAACGTAACCAAGAAGACGCCTTTTTTGGTTGTGACAATCTTAAGAAGAACAAAAAAAAAGCTGATGAGGATCGCAAGTTGTGTGTTTATTTACAAATAAAAGAGTTTTTGAATAACGTGAAGATCACTCGCACACACGGAGAGCGGCGCTTGTTGGCTAACTTCCTATATTTAGATTTTTTTTTTTTCTCACAAGCCAACTTCATTTGTCATCTCTCGTTTCGTCATTATTTATACAAATCATACTTCCCCATCTTGAAATGCCAAATGGGAAGTCTGCTCATAATTGTCAACCGTGGTTTTTTTTTTTTTTGTTCTACACCTTGACATTTTATGTCACTTTCATTTTCGAGAAATGAAGTCAATGCGGTTAAATCGACTGACTGCGGTCATTCTGGCTTTTCTCACGGTTAAATTTCACTTCCTAACTTTAAAATGGCAAACTGCTTGCAGTTTCATTTTGTTTTGTTTTAATTAAATGAAGATGAGCCGCCCGCGTCGTTTTCCAGTGGAGCACGTGTTCACCTGCTGTATCAGCAACATGGTGGCAACAGTGGGAGACTTGGTAAGGGGACGTGTGTTCTTCACACAGAGTCACCCCCATAACCCCAGACACAACCTCGCAGACACAAGTTGAGCTTTAAATAAAAGGTTTATTAATTCAAGTTGCTGTTCATGCAGGCTTTTTACTACATCGTTGTCATATCGATTGGTATCGCCGGCGCTGCCGCGAGTGGCAGGCATGCCAGCAGCTCCGTGTATGACTTTATCTTTTTACCTTCTCTATTTTTCTCTATTTCACTGATCACTTCTACCACTTTCTTTTATGTGGAATCGCTCCCTGGACTTTGTGAATTTCCCCTTGGGATTAATAAAGTATCCTATCTATCATATCTATTTTATCTATCCCATCATCCATCCATCCATCTATCCTATCTATCCTATCTATCCATCCACGCCAGGTAAGAGCGGCGTCATTGGCATCCTTAAGATCTTCATTGGTCCATGTAGGGCCTCGGGAACATTCATGGAGAATGTGGTCCATTGTTTGGTGGGCTCACCACAGGGACATTCAGCGCTGGTTGTGAGACCCCATCTCAATAGGCTGTCCCTTGTTTTGCCCAGCTCGGTTAACTCTTTTAGGGCCGATGTCGACTTTCGTCAAAAGGAAGAGTTGATGATAAACGGTAATCGACTGTAAACTGTGACAAAACCAACCGTTACGTTTTAGTTGGACTCTTGTTGCTAGAAGGAAAGTTAGATTCATTGGTTCGACCGAGATTCCCTGCACTGTCATGAGTAGCAGGGCGCACACATCGGCAAAAATGGGACTGACATCTAGCGAGAGATCAAAGCAAATGCATAAAGCAAAATATTCCCGTGGACGACGTCTTGCCTGTTATCTCTGAACTGGACTATGACTTGTCGGGCTCAGCTTTTGATACAAGTGATTGAAAACGAATGCGAGGTTCCAGCTTCAGCTGACTGATCTCCAGCTAGTCGTGGTGCTAACAATGTTCGCCAGGGAGGATTGCCACTTAACAATGATAAGAGGTAGAAACCAGATTGTAACGCACTGCGACTGTGACCGATGCTGCTGCATGCCCCAGCCACACGAAGACCGCCTGGCAGCAAGCCTGCCGCACATTCTTGGCAAACTGGCAGCCTCGGCAAACGGCAACAGACGTTTTATGTTGATTTCTGAGTGAAACCGTTGTTTTTTGGAAAACAATATTCAGCCCTCAAAGAGTTAAGCGCGACCCAGTCTTTCGTAGAGTGGGATGTTTCCATTGGGTAGATGTAGGAAGAGCTTCATTGGGAGGCTTTTGTTAAACACACGCGATATAATAAAAGTCGTCGTCGTGTTCTCTCCTTGTTCTTCTTCTCCACTTCTCTCGGGTGAGCTTCGTCCATCCTTCTACTCCCAACAGCAACTTGTACCTGGGCTACGTAATAATAAGTAATTTATTTTTTGTCTGTGCTGAGTTGTGTTTTGTTTTCATCATCCCGTTTACTGTCCGTTATGTGCGCGTCAGTAAATGTTGTCCCCCTGTAAGTGAAGAGGAAGAGACCGCAACCCTGAGACGGAAATCACCTGTTTGGATTCAATCACCAGTTACATCCGGGACATTCTTCATTGAACTCCTTTAGGGCGGATGTCGAGTTTTGTCAACACACGGGGTTAAGGACGGATGTCAACCAGGGGCAGAGGGCAAAAAAGAGCTGCAAACATTGATAAAGGGCACCGTTACATTACAGGGTAGACCCTCTCTGCAAGGAGGACTGTTAGACTTGTTGACTTGACGTTGAATCCCTGTGTGTGCTTCAGTGGCGTAGAGCAAATAACGTCTACAGCGGTATCGACATCCAGCGAGAGTGAAGAGAATGAGCAAAGCAAAATACTCTGTGTATATTGTTTGTTTATTTGTTTGTTTATTTTTTGCATATTATTGCTGAATTGGACTCCCACTTTTCACACACCGATTTTGATGCAAGTGATCTGGGGCCTCATGTATAACGCCGTGCGTAGAACTCGCACTATAACATGGCGTAAGTACAAAAGCCGAAATGTGTTTACGCACAGAAAAATCCAGATGCAGGAATCTGTGCGTACTCCAACTTCCACGTTCTTCCGCTACATAAATCCCGATCAGCGTGAAAACTAACGCCGTGCACGCATTTTGTAACGCCCCGACTCCTCCCAGAATTACACCTCTTTGAATATGCAAATCAATATAAATCGCCCTTAAGCGCAGCCTTCTGTGAAGAGACAATGGAAGAAGCACGGGGGAAAATATAAGAATTTCAGCGAATACCAAGTGGAGGCAAAGGAAAAATATACAATTTGTTTAAATAAACTGTGGAATAATCAACAAAAGGAAGTTGATCGAGTGACATAACGTTTTGGAGAAACTTGAAAGCTCGTGTTCACAAAATCGCACAGTGCCGGAAATAAAAAAGAAGTCACATATCAAAGTCGCCGTGAAAAGAAGAGTTGTAGCCCACTGTCTGAGTGTCATATGAAAGTTTATTAGGGTACAGAGAAAAAAAGGCACAGGGTGGGGAAAAAACACGAAATGTCAACTTCAATCTCGACATTTCCACTTTAATTACGTAGTTTATTTTGTCATTAAAGTAGAACATTATAAACTTCATCTTAAAATCGTTCAATTAACCGGTTTCTCAAATCACATCATAACTAAAGTAGCACGTTAAATGCTTTGTTTTGTATTTGATCTTCTACTCGTATGTGCTCTGTGTGTGTGAATCACTACTTGCTTCTTAAAGCGGCTCTCTTCCTCCGACTGGACACAGAGTCCATTACATTCGTGATATTACAGCTCTCTGAATAACTAAAATACTGAGATGTATACGTGATGTCATTTTCATGATGATAGGAGTTAAAGCACGTTATTAAACATGGCTTTCACGGCGCAGTGATTGTGTGCGACCTTCGATGAAATAATATATTGCAGCAGTACTCCTGGTCGGCTCTTTGTCCAATAGAGAAAGTCCAATGTCAATATGTTATCTTCTGCATGGTGGATCGCCACACAATCAGCTCTGTAATAGACGTTAAGCCATCTGTAAGCTTAGCGCCGATTCTTCAAAACGTTAAAGGAACATTGAAATATCTTCGTAGTACATGTTTAATTATTCTATCCTTCACGACACTCCCAGTGAAGAATATAGATTATTTAAATGAAGTTAAAGTTTTATCTGTATAATTTAATAAACATATTTTGCTGCATTTCACCTTAAAAATGATATCGTCATCATATGTAAATACGCGCTTTATAAAGTGGCCAGGTTGTGCGATATTATAACTGTAGTGCAAGTTTACAGTGAGGTGATTGTACTTATAAGTCCTAACAGTTCTACAAGGTGCAATTGATTGAGTGCATTTAAAGTTCTTGGGATGAAACTGTTTGTGAACCGCGAGGTCCGTACAGGAAAGGCTTTAAAACATTTTGCAGTGGCTGAGACAGCGTGTCCTTAATGCCATATACTGATAATTCCCTTTCCGATCAGCTGCTGCTGTGATTCACACTCAGATACAGTGATATAAATACTCCGAGTCGTGCAGTGAGAGGAATATGGAAAAAGATGATCGGCTGTGGCAACTCCTAACAGGAGGAGCTGAAAGAAGAAGAAGAAGGAGAAGTGAGAGTAACAACGCTAAAGCAGTTATGGTATTTGGAATACTATGGCTGTTCCCTGGACCATTATATTGTTACGAGTTAATTACAATCAGATGCGTTACACTAATAAACAATATGCGGTTAGTTTCAGTGTATTTATAAAGCCGCGTCAGGAAAATAAGGTGCAATCACACAGGAACAGTAGCACTGCTGGGTGCCGCCAGTCTGCAAAACCGAGCGGAGAACTTGCGTACGTCAAGGTATGAGGTACCGTGGAAAAGTGTGTGGCTTTACGCCAAGTGTAGGTTTTATACATCGCGATTTGAACGTGGAAAAGTTCTTACTCAACATTTCTGTGCGTACGCACCGTTTATACATGAGGCCCCTGGAGATCGAAAACGAACGTCGGATACCTGCGTCAGCTGATCGGTCCCGAGCTGATTGCTTAGCTGACACACCTAGGGTAACGTTCACCTGGCAGGACTAAACAAACAAGTCATCGAATTCTGATTTTCATATTCTGAGTGAGTGAAGCACGATTGGGTCGTTAGTATATTGGCGATAACTTTCATTTATTGAGGCACAAAGCAGGGAATATAAAGAAGTACGATGATCCCCCGCCTATCGCGGAAGTCACGTTGCAGACCCTTCAGCGATAGGTGAAAATCTGCGATATAGAAAGACCATATAAGTAAACATTTTTTTTTTTAGTTTAATTCTTAAAACATCCTGGCACTGAAGGTTCTCGTGGGGCGCAAACATGAATATCAGCAGAGTTTCTTTGCAGCCTTTGTCATTTTTCGCAGAGCGTTCAACAGTTGATCGAGCCGCCATGTGGGACATCCTGAGGCAGGACTTCTGTGTTTCTCCCAGTTGATTCTGGGCTTCGTCAGTGGTGTGTTCTCCCCCCCACTCTGTTCAATGCCTGTATGGACTGGTGTTGGGAAGGGTCATGGGGTCCAGCGGCTGAGGGGCATCTGTTGGTGAAGAAAGATTCACTGATGTTGACTTTCACGATGATGCTGTGATCTTCACAGAGTCAATGGAGGCTCTGATCGGGGCGCTCGAGAGACTGAGTGAGGGGTCTGAGTGTCTGGGCTTGCGAGTGTCCTGATAAAACCAAAGAGCCAGGCCTTTTATGACCTCGTGGGCACAGCCATCAGCAGTGTGTCTGTCTGCGGAGAGAGTGTCGACCTCGGAGAGAGGTTTAATTACCTCGGCAGTGACATTCATGACTCGGGCGACTCTTCCTATGAAGTCAGTAGACGGATTGGGAGAGCATTGAGGGGGGGTCATGTGGTCGCTGGGAAGGGTTGTGTGGCACTCCCGATATCTGCGAAAGGGTGAAGGTCCAAGTCTTTAGAGTCCTGGTGCTCCCTGTTTGTGAGACATGGACGCCATCTAGTGACCCGAGACGAAGACTGGACTCCTTTGGTACTGTGTCTCTCCGGAAAATCCTTGGGTACCGTTGGCTTGACTTTGTGTTGCTCATGGAGTCCCGAATGTGGCACATGACCTGCATGGTAAGGGAGCGTCAGTTACGGCACTACGGCCATGTGGCACATTTCTCCTGAGGGTGATCTGGCTTGTAAGATCCTCATTGTTGGGGACCCGAGTGGCTGGACCAGGCCAAGGGGTCGCCCACGTAACACCTGGCTGTGTCAGATAGAGGGTCATTTCTGGAGGGTGGGACTGGACCGCATGTCTGCCTGGGGGGTTTCAAACCGAGATCCCGAGTTGTTTCGTTGTGTAGTCGGTGCAGCAACATGCTGTGCCAGTGCATGCTCCCCAGCTTGACGTGACTTGACTTAAAATGCCTCTCCCACACAATTTAAACACGTGTAAATTTATTAAAACACACTTTTTAAACACATATGATATGTGGATGTTGGGCTAAGGATATGAGTAACATCTATTATAAAAAAAAATCTTACCAGGGAGACGAGGCTTGATCCTCTTGGAAGACAATTTGACTTCCCGTGAGACAGAAGGACAGCAGCTGTACAGGCTGCGCATCGTGAGCGGGAGAGACGCAAAGTGGCAGGACATTTAACCTCGCTTATCGCTCTGCGCGTCGATCACATCACATCAGGCGCGCTACGCTCCTGCCACTCCCGCTCGCGCTGTGAAGGGGGTTGAACGCACGCTAAGGAGATTCGGACGGATCAGCTACTGGCTTTGTGCTGCTGCTACCGAGCTGCGTGTTCTGCTTGTCACTCTGCGTGTCGATCATTTTAAATCCTGTACAGCAGCTGTCCTTCTGTCTCACTGCCTTGTCTCGTGTGACGTCAAATTGTCTTCCGAGAAGATCACGTCTCATCTCCCTGGTCTCCCTGCCAAGATTTTTTGTTTTTTTTTTATAATGGAGAGATTAGTCACCGTTGTCATAGAGAGAGTGGTGTTCTGCGTGCACATATCTACGTTTATTGAACATTAGTTTGTCCGTATCATTTACAATATATCCGTGTTTGATTTTACATTCCTGTCTACTGTTTGCTGGTTATTTCGTCGTGTTAGGAAAAGTAAGACAACTTGTAAGGAGTACGGCTTGTTATTATAGCAAGAAGCCTCGGGTTATCCAAGGAATAGTCTTGGTAGTGTAGTGACCGGTTTTTTAGTTAACAAACTCACCTGGATGGGACAGGGCGGCTCCTGTTATCCGAGACCGGCGAGTTCTTCCGGTGCCAAGACATTGAATGGTGGAAGAACATGTCCATCACCTCTGTAAGATTGCATTCCTTCATCTCCAGATCTCTGTCCCTTCCTCTCACTTTGTGATGCTGAAAAGCTGCTTCATGCCTTTGTCTCCTCCAGGCTGGACTATTGTAATGCACTCCTCATCGGGATCACCAGCAAGAGTCTTCAAAAGCTCCAACAAATCCAAAATCGTGCTGCAAGGATCCTGATGAGGGTGTGGAAATATGACCCCATTTCACCAATCCTTCGGTCACTTCATTGGCTCCCTATTCACCTCCATATTGAATACAAACTCGGTTTGTTTGCTCACTCACCAGTGTGTTCATGGAAATGCTCCACAGTACCTAAAGGAACTTCTTATACAGTAGAGTCTCACTTACCCAACCTTCGCTTATCCAACATTCTGTATTATCCGATGTCCCGCCGCCAAAAAAAACAAGAACAAAAAAATGCATCAATAGGCAACAAGAACTGCAAGTTGCGACCGTGAGCGTAGTCTATTTTTAGTTGCTAAGTTCATTTTTTCAGTTAAATATTTCTGTTGTTTTGTTGTAAAACATGATTACAGTGGATTATGTGGCCAGCCCTCTCTTGTGTCTGTGTCTCTCTCGTGCGCGCTCACGCGTGTGTATGCGTGCGTGCGTCTCGCTCGCTCTCTCTCTCTCTCTCTCTCTCTCTCTCGTGTATGCGTGCGTCTCGCTCTCTCTCTCGTGTATGCGTGCTTGGGTCTCGCTCTCTCTCTCTCGTGTATGCGTGCGTGCGTCTCGCTCTCTCTCTCTCGTGTATGCGTGCGTGCGTCTCGCTCTCTCTCTCTCTCTCTCTCGTGTATGCGTGCGTTTGTCTCTTTCTCGCGTGTGTGTGTGTGCGTGTCTCTCTCTCTCTCTCTCTCTCTCTCGCTGCACAGAGAGAGACTTAACACGTGCAGAAATCATCGGCACGCACAAACCGAAAGGGAAACTGGCTCGTTCCTATACCGAGTGTGTGGTCGTGAACTTTTTGATCATAACCCGATTTGTAAGTGTCCAGAGACGTTCGTGAACCGAGATTCCACTGTATTAGGTTCATAATGTGTAAAATTATAACATAGTTTGATGTTAAATAGGATTTTTCTTTACACCCCCCATTATCCGACATTCTCCCAGCCCGTTTATGTCGGATAAGCGAGACTCTACTGTATTACAATCCACTAGTGCTGGGAGGTATACCGGTTCATACCAAAACGCGTTTTTTATTTTTGTTATGATATGGCATTTTTTTTCTTATACTGCAACACCGGTTTAAATTGCCTAAACAACGTTCAGAAACGTGGCACAGCGGGAAACTATTTAAGGGGGGACCTTTTTCACTGCTACACCGCTAAACACGCATGCTACGGTGTACGTGCGTTAGTGGAGGTATTGAGCGGTGAAAATGGACAGAGAACATTCCGAAACTAAACCTGTAGCAGACAATAAAGTTGAACATGATGACACAGAAGAACTTTTGCCGAACAAAGGAGCCGCGTCTGTTGTCTGGAGATACTTTGGTTTAAAAATGTCGGATGTTGACCAAACAACTATTTACTGCAAATGCCGTCGCGCTAAAGTTGTCAACACAAGCAATTTGCTGCACCACCTTAGCCGCAAACATGCTTTGGAGTGCCATGAATGTATGGAACTAAGATTGGCACCATCCATGTCCTCGGGTAAAACTGAAAAAGCGAGAGGACACTCGAGTCGGACGTCACTTGTAGATGCGTTTGCTGGAGGTGCTGCCTACGACAAAAAAAGCAAACGGTGGATCGAGATAACCAACGCCATTACAGTCCAGATAGATAACGTGTCAGTGGACAGAGATTGTTAACATTAACAGAAAGTGGAGTTGGCTTACAAAAAATATTTACTATTTATTCCTTTTCTAAGACACGTTCAGTGCAATACAACATTTGACAAGCACCTCTGGACATTTTACTGAATGCCTCTTTGGATGGTTGAAGATATGTTGTCAAAATTACAGTTTAAGTTGTTTGCAAAATTTGTCCAATAAAAAGGTTCTATATTTTGACTGCAACTGTCATGCAATGTGATTTCTTCTCTTCATAAGTGCCACCCCCTTGAAAACTATCACTTTATGCAGTCATGCAAACCTGGATTAATACTTGTGTGCACATTAAAATGGTTTTTGTTCAATGTACAATTCTACATTGATTGAGTAGGTTATTCTTAGCCAGTCTATTGCAGTAATTGCAGTGGAAAATGTGGTTAACATCCACTCGTGCATGGGCAAAAAATACCTTTGAATACCGTGAAACCGGGATATTTTGAAAAATACCGTGATATACAGGCATCCGGAAAGTATTCACAGTGCTTCATCACTTTGTCCACATTTTATGTTACAGCCTTATTCCAAAATGGATTGAATTCATTTTTTTCCTCAGAATTCTGCACACAACACCTCATAATGACAACGTGATAAAAGTTTACCTGAGGTTTTTGCAAATTTATTAAAAATAAACAAACTGAGAAATCCCATGTCCATAAGTATTCACAGCCTTTGCTCAGCACTTTGTCGATGCACCTTTGGCAGCAATTCCAGCCTCAAGTCTTTTTGAATATGATGGCACAAGCTTGGCACACCTATCCTTGGCCAGTTTCGCCCATTCCTCTTGACAGCACCTCTCAAGCTCCATCAGGTTGGATGGGAAGCGTCGGTGCACAGCCATTTTAAGATCTCTCCAGAGATGTTCAGTCAGATTCAAGTCTGGGCCACTCAAGGACATTCACAGAGTTGTCCTGAAGCCACTCCTTTGATATCTTGGCTGTGTGCTTAGGGTTGTTGTCCTGCTGAAAGATGAACCGTCGCCCCAGTCTGAGGTCAAGAGCGCTCTGGAGCAGGTTTTCATCCAGGATGTCTCTGTACATTGCTGAAGTCATCTTTCCCTTTATCCTGACCAGTCTCCCCAGTTCCTGATGCTGCCACCACCATGCTTCACTGTAGGGATGGTATTGGCCTGGTGATGAGCGGTGCCTGGTTTCCTCCAAGCGTGGCGCCTGGCATTCACACCAAAGAGTTCAATCTTTGTCTCATCAGACCAGAGAATTTTGTTTCTCATGGTCTGAGAGTCCTTCAGGTGCCTTTTGGCAAACTCCAGGCGGGCTGCCATGTGCCTTTTACTAAGGAGTGGCTTCTGTCTGGCCACTCTACCATACAGGCCTGATTGGTGGATTGCTGCAGAGATGGTTGTCTTTCTGGAAGGTTCTCCTCTTTCCACAGAGGACCTCTGGAGCTCTGACAGAATGACCATCAGGTTCTTGGTCACCTCCCTGACTGAGTCCCTTCTCCCCCGATCGCTCAGTTTAGATGGCCGGCCAGCTCTAAGAAGAGTCCTGGTGGTTTCGAACTTCTTCCATTTATGGATGATGGAGGCCACTGTGCTCATTGGGACCTTCAAAGCAGCAGACATTTTTCTGTAACCTTCCCCAGATTTGTGCCTCGAGACAATCCTGTCTCGGAGGTCTACAGACAATTCCTTTGACTTCATGCTTGGTTTGTGCTCTGACATGAACTGTCAACTGTGGGACCTTCTATAGACCTTCTCATCAGTCCACAAGGTATTTTCCCCAAAAGTCTTGGCAATCATTGAGATGTTTCTTAGCAAAATTGAGATGAGCCCTAATGTTCTTTTTGCTTAACAGTGGTTTGCGTCTTGGAAATCTGCCATGCAGGCCGTTTTTGCCCAGTCTCTTTCTTATGGTGGAGTCGTGAACACTGACCTTAATTGAGGCAAGTGAGGCCTGCAGTTCTTTAGACGTTGTCCTGGGGTCTTTTGTGACCTCTCGGATGAGTCGTCTCTGCGCTCTTGGGGTAATTTTGGTCGGTCGGCCGGCCACTCCTGGGAAGGTTCACCACTGTTCCATGTTTTTGCCATTTGTGGATAATGGCTCTCACTGTGGTTCGCTGGAGTCCCAAAGCTTTAGAAATGGCTTTATAACCTTTACCAGACTGATAGATCTCAATTACTTCTGTTCTCATTTGTTCCTGAATTTCTTTGGATCTTGGCATGACGTCTAGCTTTTGAGGTGCTTTTGGTCTACTTCTCTGTGTCAGGAAGCTCCTATTGAAGTGATTTATTGATTGAAACAGGTGTGGCAGTAATCAGGAAATTAAACTCAGGTGTGATACACCACAGTTAGGTGATTTTTAAACAAGGGGGCAATTACTTTTTCACACAGGGCCATGTAGGTTTGGATTTTTTTCTCCCTAAATAATAAAACCATAATTTAAAAACTGCATTTTGTGTTTACTTGTGTTATATTTGACTAATGGTTAAATGTGTTTGATGATCAGAAACATTTTGTGTGACAAACATGCAAAAGAATAAGAAATCAGGAAGGGGGCAAATAGTTTTTCACACCACTGTATATCCGGCAAACCAAACCCGGGGTGGGCGGAGCCCCCTAGTTACTATATAAAAACACGAATATATACAAATATTTACATTGAACCCTCCCTCGCCCCTAAACAGAAAGACGGAGCACGAATACAAACACAGCAATTGAAATGTGGTGATGCATGAAAGGCAGAAGGTGGCACGGCACTACCTACCTTCCAGTTCTATTACTGGGCAGCAAACGTACAAGCTATAAAAACCTGGGCACAAATAGATGAACATACACAGGCCTGGTACGCCATAGAAGTAAAATCCTGCAGTACTACTTTATCTTTCCTGCTTTGTGCCCCAATAAATGCCAGTTATCGCCAATATACCAACGACCCAATTGTGCTTCACTCACTCAGAATATGAAGCCAATGTTGGAAGCATTTTAAGATAAAGAAGCTTTCATCTGTGGCACTTCTGCACAAGAACCACCCTATCAAGCATACGCAGCTTTTAATTTCTGGAAAACATTTGAGGTTAAATCACTTAGAGATCTTTATATAGATGATGTCTTTGCATCCTATGAACAATTACATTCCAAATGTAACTTTCCAGCAACACATTTCTTTCATCCATCCATTAACCAACCCGTTATATCCTAACCACAGGGTCACGGGGGGTCCGCTTGAGCCAATCCCAGCCAACACAGGGCGCAAGGCAGGAAACAAACCCCGGGCAGGGCGCCAGCCCACCGCAGACATTTCTTTCACTATCTTTAAATTAGAAACTTAGTCTTCGCATAGGAGGTTCTGTTTGACAAACAAATTCCTAATACGAGAAATTGAATAAGGCGAAATAAAGAACAAAACAGAGAGTTAAGCATTTAAATCGATAGCAAAAGCAGAAATATTTTGTAAATGTCTTATAAATTTTCTGAATGTGGAATAAAAGAAAACAAAAATCCCAGCTAATTAAATGAGCTCCGAGTTATCAGACGTTGGCACTGATTAAGAGTCTGATTGGAACAAAAACCTGCAGCCACAGTGTGGGAGCCCAGGACGGAGATTGGCTTCCCGGCTGGGTAAGGATCCTTGTGCCAGCCCGTGTGTGCCATCTATTACGCCCATTTTCTGTGCCCTCTTTTAAACATAATTGCTTATTTCCCCTCTGCCAATGTATTATGAAAGTGCATGTCAAATATTTGAAGTCAAAGTTTCCCACAGTCTGTAATTTATGATAACCCCGTCGCTGGCAAAAGGAAGACGTGTGTGTTAATTTACCTGATTGTAATGGTAAGCTTTGTTCTAAATAAAGACTGCAGAGCTTTGAAGTTTTTGCGGTCGCCAAACATAAGCATTTAAATTCCTACATGAAATGTTGGCTTCATCATCACGGCTCTGATGACCTGAATTACACAACGAACCACAATGCATCTGCGCTGCACGGCGTTGGATGGAAATGACGCTTCACAGTTACATGTGACGCTTTGACCGAGCAGCTTACTGCCATGTGGTGTCCAGAAAGTATTTGACAAAGTTGATTTAATGGCCGGGTGGCACGGTGGGTAACGCTGCTGCCTCGTAGTTAGGAGATCCGTCTGGGTTTGCTTCCCGGGTCCTCCCTGCGTGGAGTTTGCATGTTCTCTCCGTGTCTGCGTGGGTTTCCTCTCACAGTCCAAAGACATGCAGTTTAGATGCATTGGCGATCCTAAATTGTCCCTAGTCTGTGCTTGGTGTGTGTCTGTGCCCTGCCCGGGGTTTGTTTCCTGCCCTGTGCCCTGTGTTGGCTGGGGTTGGCTCCAGCAGACCCCCCGTGACCCTGTAGTTGGGATATAGCCGGTTGGATAATGGATGGATGGATGGATTTAATGGCCTTTTGTTAATGACATAGCACTGGTGATTTATAAAGCCAGATACCCGTACAGCACAAGATGTTGGTTCCTTGATGTGGTTTGTGAAACATTTGGAGAATGCAGGATAGCACAACGTGATGCCAAGCAGCTTTCGAAAAGTCAGATTGCCTGCTGTTTTTATAGGTTAACCTCAGAGGGCTTTAACTTTGGGGATCAGATTGAGCGTTTCGCTTCCTGGATTTAAGGAACGTTTCTTTACTTGTGTTTTATTTAGCTTTTCTAGAGTGACCTGCAAATTAGAGGAGAGCATTTGTTTCTGTATTTTTATATCGCCAAAAGTCCAGCATTGGAATGTGAATGGTGGCATGACAGCTAGATAGCACTCTGTTATTACATCGGGGGGTACAGTTTGGTAAAATGAATTTGAAAATTGTTACTTAACTGTAATGCGGTCCTTCAGGCTCACATCACGTGACTTCTCTGGCGATTTCCAGCCATAGCCTTCATTTACGTAATCCCAGCGAGTCGCAGGCACTTGACGACTAGAAGTCAGGTGACGTGTAAGATGGAGATGGAAGAAGATGATCGGCTGTGGCGACCCCTCACAGGAGCAGCTGAAAGGAGAAGAAGATCACATTGTGTGACTTTTCTGCGATCTTCAGTCGTTGCCTTCAGTTACGCAGTCTTGGTGAGTCGCAGGCACTCGGTGGAGCGCTCCCATACAATACAACAGAATACAGTTTATTTTTATGTAGCCCAAAATCACACAAGGAGTGCAGCAATGGGCTTTAATAGACCCCCAGCCTTGACTCTCTAAGAAGACAAGGAAAAACTCCCCAAAAAAAAAAAACTTGTAGGGAAAAAAATGAAAGAAACCTCGGGAAAGGCAGTTCACAGAGAGACCCCTTTCCAGGTAGGTTGGGGCGTGCAGTGGGTGTCAAAAAGGAGGATACAATACAATACAATACAATACAATACAATACAATACAATACAATACAATACAATACAATAAAACAGAACAATCCTCAAGCCAGCCAGCCATTGTCCGACCCGCTGTATCCTACCTACAGTGTCACGGGGGATCCTCAATACAGTATAAAAATATTTTACAAGTACGGAGCAGAATTTAACAGTAGATGATATCACATAATAAGAAATTGGAATTTGTTTAGAGTCCTGGAGACCGCGGCCATCAAGCTGAGTCAGTGCTGGGCCAGCCAATCCGCTGAAAGGACCCCTCTATCCATGAATACCGGTCTCCTGATGTGACCTACCGAGTTACTCACTCCGATCAAATCAAACAGTAATAACCTCAAAGAAGGGATTTGTTCTCGACTTTGACCAAGTGTTTTTATTTGTGTGCAGGGCTGTGGTGTTGCTACACAAAACCTTTAATTCTGATGTTAAACTCTGAGGGTTTTTTTTTTTTCTGTCCTCCCTGGCCATCGGACCTTACTCCTTTTCTATGTTAACTAATGTCTTAATTTAATTTCTAATTTTGTCTTTTATTTTTCTTCATTATGTAAAGCACTTTGAGCTACTTTTTGTATGAAAATGTGCTATAGAAATAAATGCTGTTTACGTCTCAATTTCTGGTGGCACCGACTCCGATTTTTCTCTTTTTGTGTTTAGACTCCTATATTTATTACTAGCCGTCCTCCATGGCTCCGCCCACATAGTAGTGAAACGGGACAGCGAGGAGGGTCCCGTCTGGCTCCCCACTCCTGACGTCACGCTTGCCCCTCCCCTTGGCCCCGCATCCTCTGGCCCTCGGATTAGTGCGAATATATCGCTCCTGTAAGTGAACTTTGAATCTTAGTGCGATGAGAGAAGTCACAAAATTAAGCGGAATGTTCAAGCAAATTCCAAGAAAAAAAACCTGATCTAACTCCGTGAAGTCGTCCTCTCGTGAAAAGCGGACAGACAGACAGATTTTATATACATACTAGCCGTTTCCTGCGGCTCCGGCCACGTAGCAGTAAAACAGGACAAATTTTAAAAACCGGTAAACAAACACGCATCGTTATTTCAGCGGAGACAAGTTAAACTGCAGAACACGGCGGTAGAACGACTCCTGACGTCACGCTTGCCCCGCCCCTCGGCCCTGCAGCCCCTCTCTCTCTCTCACTCGGATTCGCGTGAATATATCGCTCCTGCATGCGAACTTTGATTCTTAGGGTGACGAGAGAAATCGCAAAATGAACCAGAATGTTCAAACAAATTCTAGAAAAAAACCCAATGTAAGTCATCCTCTCGTGAAAAGCAGACAGACAGATGTTGGATTTTATTTAGAGATGGTTTCCTCCCACAGTCTGAGGGACATGCAGGTTGGGTGAACTGGCGATCCTAAAATGCCGCTAACGCAGGGGTCCTCAGTCACGGTCCTGGAGAGCCGCAGTGGCTGCAGGTTTTTGCTCCAACCCAGTTGCTTAATAAAAAGCACTTATTGCTAAAGTAACACTTCTGCTTCACTTTAGTGATTTTGAGCCCTTATTGCTTCATTTGGTCTTAAACAGCTATTTGAATTGCTACTTATTATCAATAACGTGCCAACGACAAGAGAGAGCAGCATTTCTCCATTTAGCTTCTTTACATTTACACCTGTGTGTATTGATCTGCACTTTTGGGTTTAATTAAATACTTGGAAGAAAAATGAAGAGAAAAAAGTGAAGGACTGAGAATTACTCGTCCGTTTTAGCCTTCAAATCATTTGCATGATAGAAAGGGAAAGAAAATCTAGGATATGAGAATGAGCTGACATAGCAGAGTTCATTTAATTTCATAGCTTGTTAGTGCTTTATTGGCAAGAATTGCTTTCTAATTCAGCAACCAGGTCAGAACAAAAACCTGCAGCCACTGCGGCTCTCCAGGACTGGGATTGAGGACCCCTGGTCTAGCGTGTGCTTGGTGTTTTGTGTTTGCTGACCCTGTGACGGCCGGGCGCCCTGTCCAGTGTTTGTTCCCACCTTGTGCCCTGTGCTGTCTGGGAGAGGCTTTCGCAGACCCTCACAACCCTGTTCAGGGCTAAGCAGGACAGAAATTGACCGACTGATTGAAAGTACACAATATATGAGATACCGGTCACTTTGTCACGGCCTGCGTGAATTGTCATCATCCGCTGAAAATGAAATCGGTCGCCAGGCTTCTTTTCCCTGTTAAAGTTTGGGTTTGTGGCTTGGAAAAACTGAGTAACATCAAACATAAGAGTAAACTTACAAAATTATTTAAAAAAAATAAAAAAGCCTATAGTTTTATCAAAAGTATAGAAGAAAAAATAGTTTAATCTTATCGGTATATGTGAAATTGGAAATTTGAACAAACGGGTAAAATTCCGTTACAACGAACTCCCAGGGACCTAAAATATATTTTGTTGTAATGAGATTCTGTGTTTGTCGCTCTTGTGCTTTCTTTAACTTGTCTCCAGGCGTCTGCACTCATTTCAATTTGCTTCTTTTGTGTTCATTTTAATCTCCTCCTGCCTACAAGTTATGCTGACGAGAGTTTTTCTCAGCCTTTCCTTGTGATGACGCACGTTCAGGGTGCGAATGATACCCAAATCCAATGGCTGAAGTGCTGCTGTCCAACTGGGTGGCAGGAGTTCAACGTGAACGTTATCTAAATGTGGAGGCATGTCGTGGGCAGCACAGTTATCAGTCGGGAGCCGAATTACCCTCCTTCATATTTCTGAACTCTTTTGAGACCCCCCACTCCCCACCCAACGGGAATGTCACGCAGAAGTGCGTCCCGAAGTGCGATTGCCGCAGCTGTGTAAGATTGTCTGTCTGTCTGCAGGGAAATAGGAGGCTCACAGCGATGTAGTGAGGCGCCACAGAAGCGAATCCTAAAAGATCTTGTGGTCGCTATAAAACACGAGGCTTAGTCTCAGCACTTTAGCGACAGCAGCTTTATTCAGCTTGAAGCGGGAAGAGCACAGTTATTTATTGTAGCGCGATCTCCTACTCTGCTATACACAGACACAGCAGTCGGGCAGGGTTGTGGCCAGATCGGTGACCAAGTAATCCTGTTATCTGCATTTCCAATTTACGAGCTCTTAACCTTTGCATCACCCATCGAGGTCTTTTTTGTTTACTTGGGCGGAGAGACGGCGCATAGCTGTGAGCCTGCTAGTGCCCCGTACAGACGCGGTGAGCGCACTTTGTGACGCTCCTCGGCGTGTTGTCCCGTTGATGGAGGTCCCAAGAGAGTTTGGAAACCTCACATTTTCTTGAATGAGTGCCACATTAACAGGAATGTTTCTTGAACGAGCCTCACTGACCCACATAAAAACGGCTTCAAATGCTGCAGTTCACATACATGGGCTACTAGTAGTTAAAACTGCATCTCCCAGCAGTCCCTGCAAGGGCTGCCGCGGTCAAAGGTGGTCAGAGGGGTGTAAAAGGAAAAAAAAAAAAAGGTGTGTGTTGTTGTTTTGTGTTTGGTTTACCTGTCTGACTGTCTTCTGTTACTCAAGTCGTAGTTGGTTTTGTGTCCTGGATTGTATTCGTCATTGGGGTCTGGATCGTCTTCTGTCGACCTGTGTGTGCTGAGGACTGATTGTGGATTCATTGGCTTCCCCGCAAGAAAAGGGAGCGCTGCTGAACCATCCATCCGTCTTCTCCCTTACATTGTCTACCGGTGGGACTGTTTTTCATTCCCTTTCAGCGTGCAGATCTCTGGACTTCCTACCGTCCTCGTTCATTGCATCCAGTGTTGTTCCATGGACTTTGCTGTGTGGAGTTGTTTGTGTTTATATGTTTTATGCAATATCGCTGTAGGGGTACAGGGGTGGGATTATTGTTTTCATTTCTATTATTTAACTTCATTATATTCTTTAATTGTAGCTAGTGTGCTTTGTTTTGTCTCTGTTTTTGAGTGTGTGCGGGTCGGGCCAAGGCTGGGATCTCCTCTACACAAATAAATAAATCACCGGCATATTGACGGTGTGAATCTTGGCGACACCGGACCGCTACACATCTGCAACCCGAGATTTTTCTACATTTTTTGCTCGGTCTTTCAAGAAAGTTGACAGCGTCGATGGCGGAATTCCGAATTCACCGGCAACATCTGTTTTTGTTTTTGCCGCAATCGAGAGCTGCGAAAAATGAAAGTGTTTTTTTTTTCCCCCCCTAATATGAACTGTTTATCGTTTTTTCGTGTCTGCCGTTTCTATGGGAGGGTGAGAGCGAGTTAAATTCCAATGGATGTTTTTCAAATGTTGACAAGCGATAAGCAACAGGCATCGCTGAAAAACACAGGAAACAAAAAAGGCAAAATAAAAGGTATGAGGAAAGCTCAAAGAAAGAAAAAAAATACAATACAACTTATTTTTTGTTTAGCCCAAAATCACACAAGGAGTGCAGTAATGGGCTTTAACAAGCCCTCCCTCTTGACAGCCCCCCAGCCTTGACTCTCTAAGAAGACAAGAAAAAAAAAAACCCCAGTAGGGAAAAAATGGAAGAAACCGCAGGAAAGGCAATTCACAGAGAGACCCCTTTTCAGGTAGGCTGGCCATGCAGTGGGTGTCAAAAACAAAAGACAAAAGGGGGGTCAATACAATACACAGAACAAATCCTCAATACAGTGTAAAATTAAAAATTTTAGAAGTACGTAACAGAATTTCACAGCAGATGATATCACAGAATATGATTTTTGATTTGTTTAGGGTCCTGGAGACCTCAGCCATTAAGCTGCCTCTCCCATTTGGCCGTTCAATGGCTGAAATAGCGCTAATCCGATGAAAGGACCCCTCTTTCCCATGATTCCTGCAATCCGCCATCAGGGATGACTTTACCTTAGGCAGGCAAAACAACTTGGCAGGTGGGCACCAAGTGCCACATTTGAGTACCGAGAAGAGAAACAGAATAGCTGAGGGTTAGTAACAAATTATAACAATCATGTGACTTATGTTTTAGTGCTAACGACTAACAACAGAGACGCAGTCTGTAAAGTTAATCAGCAGCTCTAGTCAGGGTGTGCTTAGCTGAAGTTGTGAGATTTAAAAGCTGAGACTGAAGGGGCATCTCTTAAAGTAGCAGGCAGACCAGTCCACAGTTTAAGGGGGTCCTGTAACTAGAAGCTTGACCTCTCACTGTTATTTTATTAATCCTTGGAATCCTAAGCAGGCCGCCATCTTGAGATCTTAATGTGGGTTTGTAAGTCATGATAAGTTCAGACAAGTAAGTCGGACCTCGGCCATTTCTGTTTCTGTTTGGGGATCGTTGTGCACAACTGAGCTGCGGCCACAGAACTAACTGCTCTGCGGAGGATTCATTCGTCATAATGAAAGTATCTGGTGAATAGACTTCGTAGTAACGAGATTTCTATAGACTCGCATCATATGGGTAAGCTGTCGGGACCATAAAAATACTTCGTTGTAATGAAAATTTCATTGTAAAGATATTCGTTGTAATGGAATTTTACTTGTATTCTATTACAATTTATATTTATCTGAAGTCGGTACATTTTTATCATCTCCAGTAACCAGATAATCGCTTCTGACTCCATAGCGTTGTTGGTGTGTCACCCACTGGACGTTACCTGAGTGCTTGGCTCTCAGAGTTTAAGATTCCTTCTGTTCAGTTAGGATGGCCAAGTCTGATAGTCCACTCCAGAATGTGCTCATCTGGGTCATCTCTCCTCTTGCAGCAAAGAGACGTGCTATTTATTGTATCTGGAAGGAGCTTCAGAAAATAGTAAAGGACTCTGCTGCAAGGCCTCCATCTTGCCTAATCGTAAATGTCTTACTACTCAAAAAAACTAACACACGAGGTGTAGGAATCGGTCTTCAAATGTCACTGCCGAGAGTGTGGCAGTAGGTTTTTATTCACTTGTGAACACTCAAGAATGTGCAAGATAGTATTAATTTTAATAGTTGTATTGATGCTGCATTTATTTAAACAGTAAAATCAATTTCATACGTTATTTTAACCAAAGTTAACACAATACATACTGGTTAGGCCTCACCTGGGGTACTGTGTGCAGTTTTGGTCTCCATAAAAACATAGCAGCACTAGAGAAGGTTGCTGTGGAAAAGGAGTTGTAGTGGACTCTACACTGTCATCTTCCAGACGGTGTTCAGAAGCCATTAAGGTGGATAACAGAATGTCAGGTTATATAGCGCCTTGATGTGTGCAGTACAAGTCACAGGAGGTTCTGCTCAAGCTTTATAACACACTGGTGAGGCCTCATCTGGAGTCCTGTGTGCGGTTTTGGTCTCCAGGCTACAAAAAGGACATAACAGCACAAGAGAAGGTCCAGTGAAGAGCAACTAGGCTGAGTGCAGGGCGACAGGGGATGAGTTATGAGGGAAGGTTTAAAGAGCTGAGCCTTAAGGAGACGAAGAGGAGACCTGACTGAGGTGTGCAAAATGATGAAGGGAGTTAGTACAGTGGACTCGACACCAGCAACTGCCAGGCAAAGTGTAGAGAAGCCATTTAGATGGTCAGGTTATATAGCGCCTTGATGTGCGCAGTACAAGTCACAGGAGGTTCTGTTCAAGCTTTATAACACACTGGTGAGGCCTCATCTGGAGTCCTGTGTGCGGTTTGGGTCTCCATTGAGAAGGACCTGGGAGTCATAGACAATACACAATGGGAGGTCTGAAGATCGAGAGTCCACCTTATTAGAAGGATTTTGGAGTCATAGTGGACTCTAAGCTATCAACTTCCAGACAGTGCTCAAAAGCCATGAAGAAGGCTCACAGAATGTCAGGTTATATAGCGCCTTGATGTGTGGAGTACAAGTCACAGGAGGTTCTGCTCAAGCTTTATAACACACTGGTGAGGCCTCATCTGGTGTCCTGTGTGTAGTTTTGGTCTCCAGGCTACAAAAAGGACATAGCAGCACCAGAGAAGGTCCAGAGAATAACAACTAAGCTGTTTCCAGGGCTACAGGGGATGAATTATGAGGAAAAAATCAAGGACTTGAGCCTTTTAACCATTTAATGTAAATAAATGTAAAGAATTACACATAGAAAGTAAAAATGCGAAGGTCGAATACAAAATGGGAGGTCTGAATATCGAGAGTCCACCTTATGAGAAGGATTTAGGAGTCGCAGTGGACTCAACACTATCATCTACCTGACAGTATTCAGAAGCCATTAAGGTGGATAACAGACTGTCAGGTTATATAGCGCCTTGATGTGCGCAGTACAAGTCACAGGAGGTTCTGCTCAGCTTTATAACACACTGGTGAGGCCTCATCTGGAGTCCTGGGGGCAGTTTGGGGTACCAGGCTACAAAAAGGACATAACAGCATCAGAGAAGAGCAACTAGGCTGAGTCCAGGGCTACAGGGGATGAATTATGAGGAAAGGTTTAAAGAGCTGAGCCTTAAGGAGACGAAGAGGAGACCTGACTGAGGTGTGCAAAATGATGAAGGGAATTAGTGCAGTGGACTCGACACCAGCAACTGCCAGACAAAGTGTAGAGAAGCCATTTAGAAGGTCAGGTTTATATAGCGCCTTGATGTGCGCAGTACAAGTCACAGGAGGTTCTGCTCAAGATTTATAGCACACTGGTGAGGCCTCATTTGGAGTCCTGGGTGCAGGTTTAGTGTCCAATCTATTAGAAAAGACATAGCAGCACAAGAAGAAGTCCAGTGAAGAGCGACTAGGCTGAGTCCAGGGCAACAGGAGATGAGTTATGAGGAAAAATGAAAAGATCTGAGCCTTAAGGAGATGACGAGGACACCTGAGTGAAGTGTTTGAAATGATGAAAGGAATTAGTGCAGTGGATCAAGATGGTGACTTTAAAATGAGCTCATCAAGAACACACGACATCGCTGGAAACTTAAGGGTGAATTTCGCACAAACATTAGGAAGTTTTTCTTTATGCAGAGAACCACAGACAGATGGAATAAGTGACCAAGTAGTGTGGCGGAGAGGAGGACTTGATGGACTTTCAAAACTCGACTTGATGTTATTTTAATTAAGTGGACAGGACTGGCCAGCTTTGTTGAGCTGAATGGCCTGTTGTCATCCAGATTGTTCAAATGTTCTAACTCTATAAGCCAAGCTAATGGGACACCAGATCTCATTGACGTTTTGATGAGCCACACTGCGTAGAATAAAACGCACACTTTTTTTGTTTTTTATGGTAAGACATTTTCTTGTACATTTTTTCTAACCTTCTTAAGATACCTAATCAAAGAAGTGTTGCTTTAGTAATAAATTTATTTGAAACAAAAGGCAGCAGCCGCACATTTCCTTACTTCTGGTTTTGTTTTTATATCTGATTGCCGTGCCTAAAATGCAGCATTGACCGTAAGGAATGAACTCTTTAAGATAAACAAAGGAATGCCGTCGTCCTGTATTTGGATGTTTTGAATTCCTGTCCTTTCTCAAGTGTAGCACAGGTTTATCGGAGTATAAACACCAAAACGAAGTTATGATCACAATGTCCGGTATCCATTTTAATAGTTCACTGGTTATGTAAGCCGGCTCGAAATAGACTTGATACTTTATGCTCCGTTTGTGTTAAAATGCCATTTAACTTTAATAATGTCTGCTGATTTCTAATGGATTGTAGAAGTCTGTCATTGGTTATTCTGGCCTTTAACAACTTGTCAATGCTGCCATTTTATTTTTGGATCTTTGGTTGATAAAGGCCTGCTATTCAATCCTAGCACGGTATTAGCAAATGAGGTATGAAGAGTTTTGAAAGAAGTTCACCCTTTAAACTCGGCCCCTTTGTTTTGGACCAAACCGGAATGAAGATGAAAAAAAAAACCAAAATGCATATTGCAAACAAAAACCATTCATTTCCTCATTAGCGTATATCGCTTTGTCGTTGAAATGCCGAGTTTCATTACCTGATGTAGCGTTGGAATGTTTTTCTGTCTTCCCTCAAAGATGGCGAATTATAACAGCACAACACCTGGCCCCCTGCCTCATGTCTTTCTCGAAATTCACTTCTGTATAATTTGATGGACTGATTGTTATCTACTAGACGAGGGGGCTCTTTCAGCTTCCAAATGACATCTCATCCCACTTTTTGTTTTCCAATTTCAATTTTTTTTTTTTTTTTACTTGTATACAAATTATGGGGAAGGTATTGCAATCGTCCAAAAATTCGATTACGGGATTTTGATGAATCTCAATGTTTTAGACCTCCTTGAGTCTGATGTACTTTCTCGTGGGACAAGTACTGTAATCATCCAAAAATTCGATGTTGAGATTTTAAAGAATATCGATGTTTTAGACCTCCCAGAGTCGGATTTACTTTCTCGTAGGAAAAGTATTGTAATCGTCCAAATATTTGACCCCGATGTTGATGAACCTCAACGTTTTAGATCTCCCTGAGTCTGATGTACGTTCTTGTGGAAAAATATTGTAATCGTCCAAAAATTTGACCTCGATGTTGATGAATCTCGATGTTTTAGACCTCCTTGAGTCTGATGTACTTTCTCGTAGGAAAAGTATTGTAATCATCCAAAAATTTGACCTCGATGTTGATGAACCTCAACATTTTAGATCTCCCTGAGTCTGATGTACGTTCTCATAGGACAAGTACTGTAATCATCCAAAAAATTGATGTTGAGATTTTGATGAATCTCGATGTTTTAGACCTCCCAGAGTCTGATTTACTTTCTTGTAGGAAAAGTATTGTAATCGTCCAAAGATTTGATGTCGAGATTTTGATGAATCTCGATGTTTTAGACCTCCCAGAGTCGGATTTACTTTCTCGTGGAAAAATATTGTAATCGCCCATAAATTTGATTTTGAGGAGTCTCGATGTTTTAGACTTTCCTGAGTCCGGAAATACAATATTTGGAATTATGTCTGTGTCTCTGTCTGTGTGTATAAACACGATAACGTGAGTACACTTTCACTCAAGTCAACCAAATTTTGCATACAAGTATTGGGTACAAAACATACATTTCTATCAACTTTTGAGCTATTTTCCGCTAACCGGAAGTGGTGTTTTACCTCAAACATTTCCTTTAAAAATATTAAAAATGTGGTCATTTCACATCATATTATGGTAGACCACCACATTCTAAGCATTTTTTGTCGCTTTGCATTTTTTCGAAAAATGACCGTGTTTTGAGCTAATTGCAATTTTGCACTTGACGTTCAAAGGGTAATACAGTGATACCTTGAGATACGAGTTTAATTTGCTCGTAAGTCAAAATGCTCGTATCTCAAATCAGTTTTCTCCATTGAAATTAATTGAAATGAGATTAATTCGTGCCAGCCCCTTAAAAACCACCCCAATTTTTAAAAATGTTTTGAACATAAGAAAAATGTATTTATAATGAACAAATATTGTATACAAACAAAATAAAACCTAATACATAAAAGAGAATCTAAAGAAATAAACTGATGTTGGCGGAGCCGATTAGCGGATTGTATAAATTTTTTTCTTTCGCTTCACTTTTGCTTAACTTCATTTTCTTCTTCACTAGTTTTTTTTTTTTTTCTTTTTTTGCCATGCTTCGTCACTTTCATTCTCAAGGCATTTCAATAGAAACCTGTCCAAGGAGCTTTTAGTCCTCCGTTTCTTTAGAATGTTTCTGAAATGAGTTAGGCGAGTGTCACTAAATAGCGCCACGGCGCGATCAGTTGCAGCAGTTTCAGGGTGTTTCTTTTCTTTTAAGTTTGAAAGTTTTTCCCACATTGCAAACACTTCCGAGCCGTTCACTTTCTGCACACTTTGTTGTGTTGTAGATTTCATTTTAATTGGATATATTTGCCATTTTTGCCCATCGGCCTACACTCAGTAAGGTATAATGACAAAGTGAAAATCTGTTTTCAGAAAGGTTTGCAAAAGTATTAAAAATCTAAATCTGAAATCTCACATCTCTCATGGCATAAGCCATTTTATTACTAATGTTTGTGATGCACCCTTTGTTGGAGTGACACATTCATTGCATTTTATTAATACAAATGTTTGTGATGTGCCATCTGTTGGAATAAACTGCCATGCATATGCCATTTAGTAATACAGTGGATTAAATGTGTTGCATTTGTCATTCTCAATGATGGAGCATCATAACCGTTTGTAGGTTTTTCACAAACTATTGTAACATTTATTGCCACAATTGTTTGCAGTGTACCAACTGTTGGAGTGACAAATGCAGTGCGTATGTCTCTGCTCTATGCCATTTGGTATGACATCCATGAAAGCAGTTTTAGTATTTGTGATGCGCCACTTGTTGGAGTAATAACTGCAATACATTTTATTACCACAAGTGTTTGCGATGCACCAACTGTTGGAGTGACAAATGCAGTGCGTATGTCTCTGCTATATGCCATTTGGTATGACATCCATGAAAGCAGTTTTAGTATTTGTGATGCGCCACTTGTTGGAGTAATAACTGCAATACATTTTATTACCACAAGTGTTTGCGATGCACCAACTGTTGGAGTGACAAATGCAGTGCGTATGTCTCTGCTCTATGCCATTTGGTATGACATCCATGAAAACAGTGCTAATGTTATGCACCATCTGTTGGAGTGACAGCTGCAATGCATTTTATTAGCACAAGTGTTTGTAATGCGCCATCTTTTAGAATGACAGACATAGCAGCTGGATAGACAGACAGACAGACAGTCAGTTATTCTTTTATTAAGGTGGGTCAAGTGTGCAGAAAGTGAAGGGGTCTCAGTAATTTCTGAATCCATTGTATTCTGAATTTAAAGTCATCTTGCATGAAGGTGTCTGTGAAATAAATGTAGAGTAATTCTAACTCCAAAGACTATTGTTCTGATGATCTGAGACCCCAGGATTGATCCCACAGTATTGAAATATTTTGCCATAAGTATAAACCGGACGCTCAGCGTGTCCGTGCATTGGTTAGTGCCGCCACTTCACAGACGAGGCTTTCCTGTGTTTGATTTCCATGCCCAGTGTGGTCTGTGGGGCTCTTGCTTGTCCTCCCCAGGGTTTTTCTCTGGTGGGCTCCTCCGGGGGGTTTTACTTGTTGCTTCCACTTTTTTTTTTTTTTCTTTTTCTCCAAGAAAACAAATCCAGTAGACCTCAGCACAGATCTGGCCGTCTGTGTCTCATTAGAGCTCTAGCCTGTCGTTTGGTGTTGACAGGATTCTCCGTGTTGGTGTCTGGCACAGCCACTTCTTTCTGAAAGAGATTTTTGCATGGATTCGCTTTATTATTGACGTCTGAGCACGCTCTACATGTTGTTTTAATCTGATAATGTTTGTCTTGGAGTTCATGCCTCGTCGTCTGAGCCAGTCTCAACTCTTAAAATTGGAACGTCTTGTAGTTTCTGTTTTATTATTCGTGATGTGCTTGTCGGTGCATTCAGTCAACACGACCCAACATGTACTGGAATGCAGCAAAAATGAAGCCAAATCGGTTTCTCTTTTAATTGTTCTGAATTAGTCATGGACTCTGTTTGGAGCGCTTGTGGCGGTGGTGACACTCTTCATGATTTATTCGATGCTTTTCTCTTTGCCTGCTTTTTCACTCTATTTAAGCTCTCTGAAACTTTCAGGATTATCCTGTCGCTGCACTACTGCAGCGTCCACCCCGCCAACCTGAGAGCCATTGGCTGGGCTGTGTCCTGTAGGATCGTTTAAAGAATGTGATGAGGTGACCAAAAACACAAACTGGCAGATACCGAGAAGAAGTGACAATCAGGATAGTCATTGCTCCAGTGGGCAAGAAACTGGAGCAGCACTGGAAGCAACTGAAGGATATGAGCAGAGGGGAGCGTTTGATATCATGTATCTGGACTTTCACAAAGCATTTAATGAGGTGCCACATGAGAGGGTGGGCATCAAACTAAAAGAAGTGGCAGTTCAGGGTGTGGTGTGTAGGTGGGTGCAGAATTGGCACAGATACAGGAAGAAGAGGGTGATGGGGGTGACGAACCTTATGAGACTCGGGTGAAGTTAAGAGTGGTGTCCAGGCTGCTGCTATTGTTAATCTTCTATATGAACGTCTAGGCGTGGAAGTGTGCGAGTCTGTCTGTCCGGCCTGGAAGTGTGAGGTGGAGTCGGGGTAAGGAAACAGAAACTCGCTTAGCCGCTAATACACGAGCGAGGCCAGCATGTCAGCATGAAGGTTGTATATGTGGTGGTGTGCTCGTTCGAATTCGGGCGGCGGTTATATTGTACGCATTCGAATTCGGGCGGCGGTTATATTATGCAGCAATTCGTCGGTTATATTGTACTGCGTTCGAATTCGGGAGGCGGTTATATTGTACACGTTCGGATTTGGGCTGGCCTTTGACCCCGTGTGAGATGTTGACTATCTGTGTACTTTTTTTATTATGAATTTCTTCAACTCTTATGTGTTTCAGTTTCTTTTACCCCTTTGGTTATTGTGTGTCTTATATGTTGGTTTTTATTGTACAGCACTTTGGTCAGTCATATTGTTTTTAAAGTGCTTTATAAATAAATAAATGAATATAATATATAAAAACATTTTTAGTATCATTACAGACTGGTGTTCTGTCTCCTGCAGGTTACCCTAATTAAAAAGAATTTCCCAAGCCAAATAAATGTGTGTCACGTCCCTTGGGCTGATGGGCCGGTGTCTGTCGTTGAATAGCCCTCTCGTTATGTTTCACAAAGGATCAGGCAAAATAAGTGGGTCGTCCGACTGAACACAAACAGAAGATTAGATAACCGAGTGAACCACGTAGAGGACTGTTTGCCAGGCCCCAATGCCTGTTGTTCGTCACCCAAATTACTGCCAGCCCCCAGTAGTCCCACTACTATGGTGAATTGTTCTTTTTCTTCTGCGTAGGGAAGAGAAAGTGCCCTGCCTCGTCCAAATTGTGTGAATCATAATTTGAAATGGTGCAACGGAGGGCTTAAGTGAAGGAAAAAATGTCTTTGTCCCAAACATTGTGGAGGGCACTGTATGTACTGTGACAATAATTGAGTCCAGACATCATAAAAAAGGGTTTGGGGCAGCCACCCGTATAATAGCCCTGGCTTTTCAAGTAACAGAGACGTTCACCAGACTGAGTCCAAAATAGAACTGATTCATTGTAAGTAAGATGGCCGTTTTAAAGACCCGCATAGGAAGTGACGTCATCAAAAGGGGCGGAGACGGAAGTGGCGTTGTCAACGGGGCCGGAAAAACTGGAAGTGACATCGCCTGGGCCAGAAGTGATGTTTCTCAAAGGGGGCAAAAAAAACTGGAAGTGATGTCATCTGGCCCGGATGTGACATCATCAAATTGGGCAAAAAAAAAAAAATGGAAGTACTGTTCACTGCGCCAGAAGTGTCGTCATCAAAGGGGGCAGAAAAACTGGAAAACTCAAAGGGGCAAAAAGTGAGTGGCGTCGTCCAAGGGGCAAAAAAACTGGAAATGATGTTGTCTGGGCCGGAAGTGATGTCATCAAAGTGGGCAAAAAAAAAATGGAAGTACTGTTGACTGGGCCAGAAGTGACGTCGTCAACGGGGGCAATAAAACTGGAAGTGACATCGTCAAAGGGGGCAAAAAAACTGGAAGTGACGTTGTCCAAGGGGGCAAAAAAAAAAACTGGAAGTGATGTCGTCTGGGCAGGAAGTGATGTCATCAAAGTGGGCAAAAGAAAATGGAAGTACTGTTGACTGGGCCAAAAGTGACGTCGTCAAAGGGGGCAAAAAAACTGGAAATGACGTCGTCTGAGCTGGAAGTGATGTTATCAAAGGGGGCAAAAAAAAACTGGAAGTGATGTCGTCTGGCCCGGAAGTGACGTTCTCAAAGGGGGCAAAAAAAAACTGGAAGTGAGGTCGTCAAAGGGGGCGAAAAAATGGAAGTAATGTTGACTGGGCCAGAAGTGATGTTCTCAAAGGGGGCAATAAAACTGGAAGTGACGTCGTCAAAGGGGGCAAAAAAACTGAAAGTGACGTCGTCAAAGGGGGCAAAAAAAAAAACTGGAAGTGATGTCATCTGGCCCGGAAGTGATGTCTTCAAAAGGTGCAAAAAAACTGGAAGTTGACCGCTTCAGAGGCGTCGGAACCTTGCAGGATTTCCCGGGAAAGGTCTGCAGGGAACTGAGAGAGACAGTCGGTGGACCCCGCCGCCCCCTGGTCGGATGTGTTATTACAATTATTTAAGCCCTTTAGCTGCCTCCTACTCACACGTGTGTGCCCTTAATGCCTTTCTGTATGATCAGTTCATCTTTCTGGCTGTCAGAAATGTAGGTGAACATTAAAAACATTCCATTACCTTATAGCTTATGGGGGTCACAACAGAATCTTCCATGTTATGTATGTGAGCGCTAACTGCTGTTTAAATGTAAATGTTTATTTACCATTAACATGAACTCAACAGGTTTTGCTCTCACAGTCGGTTCAATCATTTCCACTCTTGTTGTTTTTTTTTGTGTCACCATCAGTTAGTTACTTTGCTCATCCCAGCCTGCCTCTCCCGAAGTACCAAGCTGCTTCTCTATCCACGTTCAGGGATTACTTTGGGGTGTAAGGGCAAGTAAGAATTATTTGGGTGGCATACTGGAGAGATGAGCAACTCAGAAATCCTTAAGCTTTCCTCCCAGTGAACCCATTTAAATTATAAGGCCTGTCTGACTTGTGTGTTTGATTAACGACGTAACAATTTCTATTTCTTAGTCTCTTCTACCTTTTTGTTTTTTAACTTGTGTTGGAGTGATTTGTGACAGATGGGTATCAGCAAGAGTGACAGTGAAGGTCTACAGGATGGTAGTGAGACCAGCTATGTCATATGGGCTGGAGACGATGGCACCGGAGACAGAGCTGGAGGTGACAGAGATAAAGATGTTCAGATTTGCATTGGGTGTGACGAGGATGAACAGGATTAGAAACGAGGACATTAGAGGGTCAGCTCAGGTGGGACGGGTGGGAGACAAAGTCAGAGAGGTGGTGAGATTGGGTTGGTTTGGAGAGATGCTGGGTATATTGGGAGAAGGGTGCTAAGGATAGAGCTGCCAAGGAAGATGACATGCAGGTGATGGGGGTGACAGAGCAAGATGACGAGGACAGGAAGAGATGGAGCAGGATGATCCGCTATGGTGACCCCTAATGGGAGTAGCCGAAAGAAGAAGAGGATTGAATTTATCTAAAGCATGTAACATTCCATACAATCAAGTCAAACTTAACGAAACTAAATGGAATCCAATTGGCTCTTCTACCTTTAATGTTTGTCTGTGCACGTGGAGGTAGAAAATTGTTAATATTCCCTTCAGATGGATTTGCTTTGCTGTGTTTTATTTGAACTGAATCTGCCACTTCTTTTGAAATCCAAAGTTTCTGGTTTAATTAAGACTTTTTTTTTTCCTTTTCTGTGTTTCTCCTTGTTTTACAGCCCTTTTTCCAGCTGATAAAGTTGCGAAAGCTTGGACTTAGTGACAATGAGATTCAGCGACTTCCTCCAGAAATAGCCAACTTCATGCAGCTAGTAGAACTTGACGTATCCCGCAACGGTGAGTGAAAAGTCATTGAAAGTGTTTTGGGGGAAATGACTTGTTTGATATTGTCTCATTAATCTCGGGTTCAAAAGAATTGTCACATGTAGGCAGTACAGCCACATTTGTAACTTGCACTTTTCCCCCTAGTAGTGACAGTGGTACAATACCAATGGTAGACAATGGATATAACGGCATACGTCAAGTGCTGCCTTCGATGATACGTAGAAGGCGGCCTGATTAGACCAACCTTATTAAACACAAGGGCCTGAGTCGCCTCAAAAGCCTCCATATTGTAACCTTTGTAGTTAGCCAATGAAAGGGGTCATTTTGCTTGACTTCTCACTACATCCATAATGGCTAACACGGCCCAACACCCTAGTACTAATCCCAAGGGGAAATTCAGATGCATGCAGCAGCAGAAACATTAACGCCAATGGGACAGACAGACAGACAGACGCAGAGGGAGACGGTGAAAAGTCCACGAAACAGAACCGTCTTATGTAGTTTTTTCCGTGTGTTGCCACTCTGTAATTTGAGAGGATTCAGTCTGGCAATGTGGTGCAGCCTCAGTTTGTGACACAACTAAAGACATGAGCATGAAATGATGGTTGTCAATTTCAAACTGTGTTTCCTCGATGTGCTCCTTCATCTGAACCAATGTCAGCCTGAACAAACTGACTGATCAAAGATCCACTGACAGCTTGCCCTAAGGTCGACTGTCAGATAACACGCTCAGCTACTTTGACCACCTTGACTGGACCCTCAGAAGGAATCATCAGACCTCCTTTGTTCTTTAATGTGAGCGAGTGGTAGCTTTGATCATATGACGCCGGTACAGCATCTGTAACCAAACTAGCACGGCACACGTCACAGGACAGCTTTCTCCAAATCCCGTCTAAATCCCACTGCTTCCCGAGGTGGGAAACCTTCAGAGTTTGAGAAATGTTCACAGCTAACAACAATCTACATAGTCAGTGACTAAATACGTTTAGCCAAAACGTTGTTTGGATGGTCACTTGAGCTCATAAATGCATAGCTTTGCTAGCTTAGCATGGCGTAGCTAAAGTTAAGATTAAAAAACGGGATTTTCAAATGGCCAAATATAACCAAAACAATTGTTCAGCCTTGCCTATGAAATGTAATCCCCCGGGATCTGGTTTGGAGCGTCCAGCGGTTTGTAATCCCAAGCAGCACATTATCCACTACTTCACTCAACAGCAGTGCCACTCGCAATATGGCGGCGACGGTGACATACGATGCTGCTGCTCATGCGGCGTCTAGTAACTCTATGTCTGTGGTCTTCACTGCTCGTTGCTCACAAACCAATTCAGTTAAATGCTTTCTCGCGATATACTGGCGAAGTTTATTTTGAATTTTGTGCACAATATACCTTTATGTCTGTCTGTCTCTCTGTGTCCGTCTCTGTCTGCCTATCTGAGAGAGACACAGACAGACAGACGAGCATAAACGCACAGTATAGTGTGCCCAAAATTCAAAATAGAAAGCATTTAACTGAATTGGTTTGTTAGCAACGAGCAGGAAAGACCCCCAGAGGCGCTTCTTAGCACACCGGGGTGGGATGCGCCTGTGGCTTAAAGTGCTCCAAGACGGCGCCTCACAGAGGGGATTTTTCAAGATGGCGTCCAGTTTTGCCACCATCCTCTTTTCCATGGTGTCCAGTTGTTCAGGTTTTCTTGACAAGGTTTGTTCAGGCGTTGTGATGATGTTTGAGGTCGTATTTATGCAGAAATATAGACAATTTGAAAGGGTTCACAAACATTCAAGCACAACTGTATCTGCCAAATATGAAGAATAATAATCTCCAGATTATACCAGAAAGAAATTGGGAATCGATTGAAGGTCTTGGTTTATTCCTTCTATCTTGCAAAACATAACGTAACCAACTCAGGCAGGCATGTTTTTTTTTTTTTTTGCTTTTTAAATATAGAAAATGTGCAGAGCCTGTGAGTGAGCAATTAAATTGCTTCCATTGCCACAAGCCTTGAGCAAACATTTACAAAGAAGTGGCTCCTGGTAAAATAGTTCAGATTTTTATGCAGAAGAGCTGTTCAGTGGGCCTTCCAGTTGCACTCGGGGCTCCATTTGACGAGACGACATGATTATTTTCTTGCTTCGTGGTCCTCAACAATGTTTTAATTTACATGAGAGAGCCGTTGATATACCAATCCATAGAAGTGAAGAAGGAGCTGAGCCAGAAGGTGAATCGCTTGGATTTGCAAGTCGATTTACGTCGCTGCCCTCGCCCACAGTCATGAGCTTTGAATGAGATTGTGGGCACAAGCAGCCAAAATGAGCTTCCTCCGCAGGGTGGCTGGACTCTCCCTTAAAGACAGGATGAGAGGCACAAACAGGAGTACAGTCGCGGCCAAAGGTGTTGAGAATGACACAGATGGGAATTTTAACCAAGTTTGCTGCCTCAGATCTTAGGACTCCAGAATGTTCTGACGAGCGATCAGATGAACTGCACTGAACTACAAAGTCCCTCTTTGCCATGAAAATGAACTTCATCCCATTTTGTGTCAGCCCTGTCACAAAAAGGACCTTCTGACGTCATTTCAGTGATCCTCTCGTTAACTCGAGTGAGACGAGGACAAGGCTGGAGGTCACTCTGTCAGGCTGATTGAGTTACAATAGCGAGGTGAAGAAAGCGTCAGGGTGCCCAAGAAAGTCGCAGCAAGCGCCAGGAGCGTCTCCTAAAGCTGAATCGGCTGCGGGCACCACCAGGGCAGAGCTGGCTCAGGAATGGTAGCAGGCAGGTGTGAGTGAGGCGAAGACTTTTAGAGGATGGCCTGGTGGGTGTCAGGAAGGGCAGCAAAGAAGCCATCAGGGACAGACTGATATTCTGGGATTGGACTGCTGGGGGAAAAGTCATTGTCTCTGATGAATCCCCTTTCTGATGGTTTGGGGCATCTGGAGAAAAGAAAAGGTGAGCGGCACTGCCATCAGTCCTGTGTCAGGCCAACAGTAAAGCATCCTGAGGCCATTCAAGGCAGTGCAGGGCTCACTCACAATTTGGCCTAAGAACACAGCCAGGAATAAAGAATGGGACCCAAACATCCTTGGAGAGCAACTTCTGCCATCCATCCAAGAACAGTCTGGTGACCAACATGACAGAGGACTGGGCCATAAGTGGCTCGGGGATCAAAACATCGACAATTGGGGTCCATGGCCAGGAAAGTCCCCACATCTCTAATCCCATTGAGAACTTGTGGTCAAGAGGCAGGTGGACAAACACAAACCCATCAGTTTTTGATGATGCAAGAATGGGCAGCTGCCATCAGTCAGGGTTTGGCCCAGAAGTTGATTGCCAGCCTGCCCGGGCGATGTGCAGAGGTCTTGAAAAGGACAGAAGAGCCAACGCTGCCAATATGGACTCTTTCCAAAAACTTCATGTCATTGTCAATAAAAGCCTTTGAATCTTCTGAACTGCTTGTCATTCTACTTCAGTACACCAGAGAAACGTCTGACACAAAGATCTAAAAACACCAAAGCAGCAAACTTTGTGAACACCAACACTTGGGTCCTTCTCAGAACTTTTGGCCACAACTGTAGAGCTGCTGACCGTCCGCCTCGAGAGAAACCAACTGAGGTGCTTTGGGCCTCTGATATGGATGCCCTCCCTGATGGGCAGGAAGACCCAGGGCTCTTTGGGTGGATTATCATCTCCCAGGTGGCCTTGAGGTGCTTTGGGATCACACAGTATGAGCTGGCAAGTGTGCCGGGGGGATAGGAACCTGTGGGCCTCACTGCTGAGAGTAATATGGCGACCTGGTCTCAGATAAGCAGTGGAAAATAAAGGAATGAATGAACGTTGAGGGAGCACAAATACAAAAACCTTTAACTTGCTGTGAAACACGCGCGCTTGTCAACTTCAACAACAAAGAAATGATAAAAGTGAGAGAGTGGCCTCTTTGCAAAGTCTTAAAGTGTATTCTTTTATTTTTACTGTATTAACACCCCACATGAAAAAGCTCAGAATGACTGTGGAAATGAAAAATAACTAAATAAATAACTAAATAAAAGGCCTGCCCTTCCAGTGCACTCCAAGTGTCTCGTTTTCAGCTGCAATCATCCAACCGCAATCCTGGCTTAGTCGGCTTCTGCTGGAGCTGCTTGGCAGACTGCTAGGATTGAGGCCATTTTGTCTGAGATTTGCTTTTTTCAACACTGATTGGAAAATCTTTATTGGTTGCTTAAGTGGAGGCCCACTTTGAGTGATCTGACAGCTGATAAAGTGCCGAATGCCTTTTGCTTATACTGTACTGTATTATTATACGGTGCCGTCTTCCTTTCAGCCATCTTTTCATTTTTGTAGATTTAGAGCAGAAAGGCAAAAAAAGATTTGTAATAAACATCTGTGAGGGCAATTCGCATTCATAGCAGGCCCTGCGAAAATCCAGTGCTCCGCTCCTCATGATGACTGAACGGAGCAGCAAAGCAGTTTGATGTGCGCTGGACGTCTGGCGTAGACTTGTGGCTTAAAGGAATATTTGTAGAAACTGTTCAGGGACCACTCTTAGCCTTAGGCCATCTAGCGTCGGCTCGGACGAACAAAAGTACACGTGGAGAGCCAGAGGTTTGGATGGTGTTGAAGGCGCTAAAAAAGTCCAGAAACATAATTCTTACTGCACCACTGCCTCTGTCCAAGTAGGAGAGGGATCGGTGTAGCTCAGGGGTCCTCAATCCCAGTCCTGGAGAGCCGCAGTGGCTGCAGGTTTTTGTTCTGAACTGGTTGCTTAATTAGAAAGCAGTTCTTGCCAATAAAGCACTAACAAGCTATGACATTAAATCAACTCTGCTATGTCAGCTCATTCTCATATCCTAGATTTTCTTTCCCTTTCTATCATGCAAATGATTTGAAGGCTAAAATGGACGAGTAATTCTCAGTCCTTCACTTTTTTCTCTTCATTTTTCTTCCAAGTATTTAATTAAACCCAATAGTGCAGATCAATACACACAGGTGTAAATGTAAAGAAGCTAAATGGAGAAATGCTGCTCTGTCTTGTCATTTGCATGTCATTGATAATAAGGAGCAATTCAAATAGCTGTTTAAGACCAAATGAAGCAATAAGGGCTCAAAATCACTAAAGTGAAGCAGAAGTGTTACTTTAGCAATAAGTGCTTTTTATTAAGCAACTGGGTTGGAGCAAAAACCTGCAGCCACTGCGGCTCTCCAGGACCGTGATTGAGGACCCCTGGTGTAGAATATAGATGATGGCATCCTCCGCTCCCACCTTCTCCTGGTATGCCAACTGCAGAGGGTCGAGGGCATGGCGGACCTGTGGCCTCAGGTGGTGAAGCGGCAGCCACTCCATGGTCTTCAAACAATACAATACCGTCTATTGTTGTGTAGCCCAAAATCACACAGGAAGTGCCGCAATGGGCTTTAACAGGCCCTGCCTCTTGACAGCCCCCCAGCCTTGACTCTCTGCCCAAAAAAACCCTGTAGGGAGAATGGAAGAAACCTCTGGAAAGGCAGTTCAAAGAGAGACCCCTTTTCCAGGTAGGTTGGGCGTGTCAAAAGAAGGGGGTCAATACAACACAATACACAGAACAGAACAATACAGCATAGTAATAAAATGTTTAGAAGTACGGAGCAGAATTCAACACTTGATGATATCACATAATAAGATTTGGATATTTTTAGAGTCCTGGAGACCTCGCCCATCACGCTGCCTCCCCCATTTGGCCATTCCACGGCTGAAACAGTGCTGGGCCAGCCAATCCAATGAAAGGACCCCTCTTTCCCACGATTCCTGCAATCCTCCATCAGGGATGACTTTACCATAGGCAGGCAAAACAACTTGGCAGGTGGGCCGTGGCACCAAGTGCCACATTTGAGTACCGAGAAGAGAAACTGAATAGGTGAGGGTTAGTATTCAATTCTAACTGTCATGTTACTTCTGTTTTAGTGCTAATGACTAACAACAGAGATGAAGTCTGTACAATAAATCAGCAGCTCTAGTCAGGATCACATGTGACGAGTCATTCAGCTCAGCAGGACGTGGTACCTTTGGCACTGGGGTGATGCAAGATGTTTTCCAAAGCCTCGGGATATTCCCCTGTTCCAGGCTTAGGTTGAAGATGCGCTGTACAGGGTGCGCACAAAGTCCGTATACCCCTAACTTTCGGAGGATTTTGAAAACGCGTTTCGATTGCGGGAGCTGCGATAAATCACACACTTGTCAGAGAACATAACCTTTTCCTTCTCGGCATTTGTTGGAAATTGGTGCAGCATCAGATCACAAGCTTCCTGACGTCTGTCCAAGTCGGCATCTGATAACTCGTTAACGTGCAATGGAAGGCAACATTTCATTTGCAAGTCCTGTTTGATGTGTTTTCGCGTTGTCGATTCCGCTATTCCCAACTCGGCAGCACGTTTACGAGTGGATTTCATTGGGGATCGTTGGACAGACTCTGCCACATCTGCACACGTTTCATGCCTTGTGGATGGTCTTCCACTTGGCGGCGCATCTCAGATGCTGCCTGTTGCAAAAGCCGCCTTCTCCCACTGTAACAATGTCCTGTTTGTTGGCGATGCCTTCCCAAAACGCACAACAAAGTCATCCATGACAGTTTTGATCAATTTCCCAGTAACAGACCGCTCATGAACCCACACAGTGGCCACCAAATGCTCCTCGATGGTGAAAACACTTGTGTCACCCATCGCTTCGTCTTGGAACGACCGCCACATTGTTGCGATTTCTTGAGCGGCATCAGGTGGCAGGACCAGACAGGATGTCGGAAACTCACTTTGAAATACCAGGAAGACTTGGGCTGATGTCCATAGGAACCAGATTGTCATGGTTATTCATGTAAAAGCTCCTAAAGATAGGGGTACAGTGAACCCTCGTTTATCACGGTTACTCCGTTCCAGACTCTACCGTGATAAATTAATTTTCGCGAAGTAGGATTCTTTATTTATAAATCGAATATTTTCACAATTAGAGTATAGAAAACCTGTTTACGACCTTCTAAACACGTTTTTTTAACATTATTAGAGCCCTCTAGACATGAAATAACACCCTTTAGTCACCATTACACTCGTATTACCCAATATAGTAGACAAAATAAGAGAAGACATATTAGACGTTACAAATATCTTATTACTAGGCGCACTTGCCTTTTAAGGTGACCGACTTTTATTCTCAATTTTTGTGCGCTCCATGTGTACGTCAGGCATGTAAGTGTAGGGAATGAGAACATCAAAGTGCCCATTCATAACATCTCCCGAAAACCTACGTTTTTTTATCCCCTTGAGTGCCTGTCCAAAGTCGTACAATGTCAGCCCGAATCTGTACCGCTAAAGACGGAGTTTCATGCACTAAATAAGCTATAGATGAGAATAAGCAAGCACCATCTCCCCTGATATTTACTACGCGGTGAGGCATTTGTACTCCATCAACATTAATTATTTCCAGAGACATCATTTTGTCTATTTTTTGTGAACGATGACAGCACCAGAACTCTGCTCACATCGCGTCGCTTCGTACCTCAAGCCGTAAATAGTAAGTCTGTGATAAGCGGAATACCACTACGCTTTGCACTCACGGGACGGAAGGACAATCCCGAACGTTTTTATCTAGTAGATTATTGTGCTGTACATTTAATTGCACACAACCACTAACCTATGAAGGCACGACCTCCGTAGGAGAGTCTTCAGAGGTGGTGCAGTATCTTCAGCAGGTGTGGCGTTGTCTTCTTCCGCTAAAGGAGTACCAGGAGTAGGCAGTGGGTGTCTGGGTGCGCGGCTGAAGAACATCTTGATAGGCAGTTGCTGGCGCTGTCTTTTCATATGCGTGAGGAGGCTTTTGTAGGGTAATGCCATCTTTAATCATATTCAAGAGTTTCACCTTCTGCTGGATAGTAAGCATCTTCCTCCGGCGCTTAGTTTTATTGTCAGAAGGCTTAGAAAAAGCAGCACGTTTAGGAGCCATCGTAGGGCTTAGATTAAAGTTCTCAGAAAGCGCATGCGTAGTGACGTAAGCGCGTATGAGAAAAAAATCGTGATAGAGTGAAGCCGTGAAAGTCGAAGCGTGATATAGCGAGGGATCACTGTATACGGACCTTGTGCGCACCCTGTAGAGGACTCCCCAGCTCCAACGCACAGTCGTGGCGACACTCGATCTGGACCCGCGGCTTTGCTGGCACAAAGTCTCCTTGCCCATTTTAGATTTTATTAGCTGCATCTAAGTTTTAATTGTTGTCCGTTTTCTTAATCAGACATTAATTAATAATGAGATACAGAGAACCAATAAACCAGCAGCTCTCCAGCTCCCGTGCTAAAGTACCTGTGATAAAAAATGAATGAGAGGGGAATTGGAAGGAGCATTAAGTTTAAATCCATTCTGGTCCACAAAACACTTGGATGAGGAAACTCTACAGTGCAATTCAAATTGCTCTCGGATTGAATGCAAGCATTAACAAGATAAACAGTTCAATAGCAAGTTTCATTATCAGCAAGGACTGCTTTCTAATTAGGAAACTAAAACGCTGCAACCACTGCGGCCCTTCAGGACTGTGATCGAGGACCCCCTGGTCTGGATTTTAAAAATGTTATGTTCTTTCAGTAATGTGCATGCTAAAAAGATTTAGCAAAAATGTAGAAGTTTCCCCAGTTTAAAAAGCTACTACATAATGTGTTACTGCTTTTTGTATTTTAAGATCTTCTTTCCTTGCCACAGCTGCGGACTCTAATCACGTAATCCCAGCTGACTTGTGCAAATTTTCATTCTGACGTGAAGATTTTTATCACAAGCTCTACTGTAGAAGTTACCACCGGAAGGGATGCATCAAGCTAAACCCATCCTGTGCAGTCCAAGTTATCCTGTTTATCTGTTATGACTGTCGAGAATTTATTCACAAAATAACAGATAACGTTTGATGTATTCTGGTATTTTTATGCTTATAGTTGAACGGGAAAACTTAGTGACGGACTTATCCCCCAACCTCAAACATGGAGATCTCTGACTTCACTAATTTGATCTAAATTATTAAGGAGGAGACTGAGCAACACCTGGCAAGGACAGGAGTTATTAGGAACAGTCAGCGTGGGCTCAGAAGAGGGAGGTCGTGTTTTACTAACAGGCTGGAATTGTAGGAGGAGCCAACAAAAGGATATGACCCGAGTGGAGCAGATGAGATTATTGATCTGAACTTTCAGAAAGCATTTGATGAGGTGCCACATGAGAAGGTGGGCATCAGACTAAAAAGTGTCAGTTCAGGGTGTGTGGAGTGTCTTTGGGGTACCGAATTGGCTCAGACGCAGGAAGCAGAGGGTGATGGTGTGAGGAACCTCATCAGAATTGGCCGATGTTAAAAGTGGTGACCAGCAGGTGTCAGTGCTGGGGCCGCTGCTATTGTTAATAAATATAAATGATTCACATAGTAATATAAGTAAGTAACAAGCTGGTTAAGTTTGCAGATGATACCAAGATACGTGGATTGGCAGATAATTGAGAATCCGTTATGTCATCACAGAAGGACTTGGATAGCAGACAGGCTGTGGCAGATGAAATTTAATGTCAGTAAATGTAAAGAATTACACATAGGAAGTAAAAATGTGAAGTCTGAATACACAATGTGAGGTCAGAAAATCGAGAGTACATCATGTGAGAAGGATTTAGGAGTCGTAGTGGACTCAAAGCTATCACCTTCCAGACAGTGTTCATTAAGAAGGCTAACAGAATGTCAGATTATATAGCGCCTTGATGTGTGCAGTACAAGTCACAGGAGGTTCTGCTCAAGCTTCATAACACACTGGTGAGGCCTCATCTGGAGTCCTGGGTGAAGTTTTGGTCATCAGGCCACAAAAAGGACATAGCAGCCCAAGAAAAGGTCCAGAGAAGAGCGGCTAAGTTGATCTTCTCATACTTTATCCATCCTTCTCCACTTTGGCCTCTCTAGCCTTCTCTTCCCCTGGACTTCCACCCCCATCACCCTCTGTCTCTCCTCGTCACGTGTGTACATCACTTCAACTTCCTTTCCTCCATCAATTTTGTTGTATGTCCGATTGTCTCATTTCTTATCCTAATCTATTAATCTAAGCTGTCTCATTTCTGCCACGTTCAACTTCTTCTCCTGCTCTGCCTTTAGTGCCCATGTCTCGGTATCATTTGCTGCTCTTACCTCACTATCTTCAAAACGTCGGCCTTTTAACCTTCGCCTTGATTCTTTCGACCACACAATCCTCCCGATACCTTCTTACAATACAATACAATACAGTTTATTTGTGTATAGCCCAAAATCACACAGGAAGTGCCGCAATGGGCTTTAACAGGCCCTGCCTTTTGACAGCCCCCCAGCCTTGACTCTCTGAGAAGACAAGGAAAACTCCCAAAAAAAACCTTGTAGGGAAAAATGGAAGAAACCTCGGGAAAGGCAGTTTAAAGAGAGACTTCCAGTTATTCCATCCACACTGCACTCTGTGGGTTATCTCTGCCTCTAATTCTCCATCTTGGGCTACCACTGATCCTTAGATATTTAAACTTACCCAGTCTTTTCAGTAGCTGTTCCTGCAGGCTAACTTCTGAATTCTGATCATCATTAAATCTCAGATATTCTGTCGTTGTCGTCTTATCTTCAACCTCCATGTCTTCCAAAGTCCTTGCCCATTCTTCCAATATCCTCTCCACTTCCTCTTGTCTGCTGCTACACAAAACAATGTCGTCGGCAAAAGACCTGCGCCAGGTGGATCGGTCTTTTAGCTCAAGACTGTTTTCCTATAGGAGGCGCTAGCTCCTTGGATATGTGTTTGTTTTGCAACTGTGGCATCTTAAGTAACCGGAACCTAAACAGATATATTATAACAATGCAATATCCCTCCCTTAGTGCTACGGCGGTAAGAAATCAAATAAGAGAAAAGAACTTGGCTTTCTTTAATGACGGTTTACGCGGCATAACAGACGGGAAGCCATGACAAGACTTTTCACTGAAGTGGCAGCTCGATGTATAGGGTGGTCCAGATCTGATTATGCAATTTTCCTTACGCTATAACTTATTAAGTTCATTACATAGAAAATCACCCGAACAATTCCAGACCTTCAAGAAGTGTGCAAACTGACGACATCAAGAAGTGTGCAAACTGACGACATCAAGAAGTGTGCAAACTGACGACATCAAGAAGTGTGCGAACTGACGACATCAAGAAGTGTGCAAACTGACGACATCAAGAAGTGTGCGAACTGACGACATGAAGAATCGTCTTTGCGCCGAACTGGAATCGTCCCCACATAAATCAAAGTCATCCAGACAATCTGGATCTGCATAATTAGATCTGGACCACCCTGTAGACAGTCTGCCGTTTTCTTTGCTGCGCTGGAAGGATTTTCAGGATTGGATAACGTTATCTCCCATTCGTCTGTCGGCTTTAAAGGTGTGCCGGGTAATGTTCCAGCGTTTTATACCCTTTCTCCATGTGCAGGCCTCTATTTAGGTGAATCATGCCAATCCAAACAAGGAAAAGAAGATCCAATGTCATACTAACTCTGCCACACAGAAATAGTCCAACGCCCATTTTCGTAGTTGTCCCTTTCTTGTCTTCTAATGCTTGCCTAGCAGTTCTAAATGATGAGCCCCTGTCTGCTAAATCTGGACTTGCATGTGAGAAGGAGGAGATTTATAAAATATTTTTTGTACAGAGCGCAGTGACATATTAAACATATAAACTTCTTATTACAAAGACTCAACACGTGCTTAACCAGATCAAAGTCTTCAAGAAGATCTTGTCTGTTACCCCAACCTGAGTCCCTCACTCACTCGCTCAGATGTTTCCTGGACTCTCCTCACTTACTTTCTTTCTCAAGCACCTCCAAAGCACTTGATGTGGCTTCTCCAAATCAATACACGCCACATGCAAACCTTTCTGTTCTTTTTTTCGGCTTCTCTATGAGTTGTCTCAATGCGGGGATTGCATACAGTACTGTGAAAAAGTATTTGCCCCCTTCCTGGTTTCTTTTTTTTTTTTTTAATTTTTGCATGTTTGTCACACTTAACAACAACAACATTTATTTCTAGAGAACATTTTCCTACAAATAATGGAGCTCAAAGTGCTTTACATGATGAAGAAAGAAAAAAGACAAAATAAATAAGAATTAAAATAAGGGAACACTAATTGACATAGAGTAAAAGTAAGGTCCGATAGCCAGGGAAGACAGGAAAAAAAAAAAAAAAAACTCCGGACGGCTGGAGAAAAAATAAAATCTGCAGGCATTCTACCTAACATCAATGACCTCAGTCAGTCCTCATGATATTCAAGGTTCTCGTGGAAGGACTTGATGATGGTCATGTGGTCTTCTGGCCTTTAATCCATCAATGTATGGACATCACGCCCCAGAAAACCGGAAAAAGAACAGAAGAGAAAGTAGGGGTGAGTACGGATTTTGAAGATGAGTACCGTGAATAATAATGATAATTAATTGAATATACAGAGCATTAGGATTAAACTAAGATGAAGCTCTGAGAAAGCCATGTTAAAGTAATGAGTTTTCAGCAGTTTTTTTTTAAAGTGCTCCACCATATTAGCCTGGCGATTTTCTATCGGTCAGCTATTCCAGATTTTAGGTGCATAACAACAGAAGGCCGCCCGCCTCACCACTTCTTTTAAGTTTAGCTCTTGGAATTCTAAGCAGACCCTCATTTGAAGATCTAAGGTTATGATTTGGAGTGTAAAGGTGAGAGGCATTCCGAAATATAAGATGGAGCTGATTATTTAAGGCATTGTAAACCATAAGCCGGATTTTAAAGTCAATTCTAAATGGCACCGGTAACCAGTGCAGTGGTGCTAAGACAGGTGTGATGTGCTTGGATTTTCTTTCCCTAGTTAGGATTCTAGCAGCTCCATTCTGTACTCGTTGCAATCGACTGATGTCTTTTTTGGGTGGTCCTGAGAGAAGTGCGTTACAGCAATCATGTCGACTTAAAAGAATAGTGTGGATTCATTTCTCAGCATCTTGCAGTGTTATAAGAGGTCTGACTTCAATGTTTCAGATCATCAGACAAATTTAAATATTAGAGAGAACCCAAGTAAACACAAAATGCAGTTTTTAAGTGATGGTTTCATTTATTAAGGAAATAAAACTATCCAGACCTACATGGCCCTATGTGAAAATCATTAAGTAACTGCGGTTAGTCACATTTTCTTTGGAAAGCGGAGTTCAATCTCACTAGCCACACAGCCAGGCCCGTTGAATCGAACCTGTCAGACAAAGTGAAGTAGGCCAAAAGATCCCAAAAAGGAAGACATCCTTACGGCAATCTAAAGAAATTCAGGAAAAGAGAGAGAAACAAAGTAATTGACGTCTGTCTGTCTGGGAAAGGTTAGAAAGCCTTTTCTAAAGGTGAGAGCTGTCATCCACAAATGGAGTAAACATAGAACAGTGGTGAACCTTCCCAGCAGTGGCCGGCCTACAAAAATTACCCCAAGAGTGCAGCGACAACTCATCCAAGAGGTCACAGAAGAGCCCAGAACAACATCTAAAGAACCGCAGGCCTCCCTTGCCTCAGTTAAGGTCAGTCAGCATTCAAGACTCAACCATAAGAAAGAGACTGGCATGCGTGGCAGATTTCCAAGGCGAAAACCACTGCTGGCCAAAAAGAACTTTAAAGGCTCGTCTCACTTTTGCCAAAAAACATCTTGATGATCCCCAAAGACTTGTATAACGACTTGCTGTGATTGATGGAACCAGGAATTCTGCTCTCTACCAAAAACTCCTGAAGGAGAATGGCCGGCTATCACTTCGTGGCCTCAAGCTTGAAACGCACTTGGGTTCTGCAGCAGCACAATGATCATCCAAAACGCACCACAAGTCCACCTCTGGACGGCTTAAAAAAACAAACAAAACAAAATGAAGGTTTTGGAGTGGCCGAGTTGAAGTCTGGACTTGGATAAGCTTTTAAATGTGGAGACAGTCGAGGAGCAGTGGAACAGGTTTAAAAATGTTTTACATGTAATGCAGGACAGATACATACCTAAATTTGGAAGTAATAGGAAACTAAAAAAATCTCCACGATGGATTAATAAAGATTTAAAAAGAAGTTGCAAAGGAAAAAACTGCTGTATAAGGCATATAAGACTAATGACTGCAAAGAGAACCGTAGCGCGTATGAGAACATGAGGGCAACCATTAAGAAGGATATCAGAGAGGCTAAAAGACAGTTGGAGAGGAATATAGCAGATAAGGCGAAAGAAGACCCCAAGAGATTCTTTCAGTATTTTAGTAGTAAAAGAACAGTTAAGGAGGAGGTCAAGTTCATCAGGAATAGTAAAGGGGAATTAAAAGATACAGACAATGAAATAGCAGATGCCCTAAACTTACATTTTTCTGAGGTGTTTACAAGTGAGCAAGTGGATAACCTGCCAGAGGTAAACACAACTACTAAGGAGGTACTGAGGGATTTGGAAATTGTAGAGGGAGAAGTGCTGCTCAGATTAAATAAGATGAAATCAAACAAATCACCAGGCCCAGATAATATTTATCCTCGTGTTCTTAAGGAGGCTAGTGAGTACATATATAAACCCTTGACACGTATTTTTAGGAAGTCACTGTGCACTGGAGAGATTCCAAAGGACTGGAAAATGGCAAATATCATCCCATTATATAAAAAGGGTGACAGGGCAGATCCAAGCAACTATAGGCCAGTAAGCTTAACAAGCATCACAGGAAAATTAATGGAAGGAATTATTAAGGATAAGATTGAGCAACACATGACAAGGACAGGAGTTATTCTGAACAGTCAGCATGGGTTCAGAAGGGGGAGGTCGTGTTTTACTAACATGTTGGAATTCTATGAGGAGGCAACAAAAGGATACGATCAAAGTGGAGCTTATGATATTATTTATCTGGACTTTCAGAAAGCATTTGATAAGGTGCCACATGAGAGGTTGGGCATCAAGTTAAAAGAAGTGGGAATTCAGGGTGATGTTTTTAGATGGGTGCAGAATTGGCTCAGACACAGGAAGCAGAGGGTGATGGTGCGAGGAACCTCATCAGAACTGGCGATGTTAAGAGTGGTGTTCCACAGGGGTCAGTGCTAGGGCGCTGCTATTTTTAATATATATAAATGATTTAGATAGGAATATAAGTAACAAGCTGGTTAAGTTTGCAGATGATACCAAGATAGGTGGATTAGCAGATAATTTGGAATCCGTTATATCATTACAGAAGGACTTGGATAGCATACAGGCTTGGGCAGATTTGTGGCAGATGAAATTTAATGTCAGTAAATGTAAAGTATTACACATAGGAAGTAAAAATATTAGGTTTGAATACACAATGGGCGGTCGAAAAATCGAGAGTACACCTTATGAGAAGGATTTAGGAGTCATAGTGGACTCCAAGCTATCAACTTCCAACAGTGTTCAGAAGCCATTAAGAAGGCTAACAGAATGTTAGGTTATATAGCACGATCTGTGGAGTACAAGTCCAAGGAGGTTATGCTCAACCTTTATAATGCACTGGTGAGGCCTCATCTTGAGTACTGTGTGCAGTTTTGGTCTCCAGGCTACAAAAGGACATAGCAGCACTAGAAAAGGTCCAGAGAAGAGCGACTAGGCTGATTCCAGGTCTACAGGGGTTGAATTATGAGGAAAGATTAAAAGAGCTGGGCCTTTACAGTTTAAACAAAAGAAAATTAAGAGGTGACATGATTGAAGTGTTTAAAATTATGAAGGGAATTAGTACAGTGGATCGAGACTTGTATTTTAAAATGAGCTCATCAAGAACACGGGGACACAGTTGGAAACTTGTTAAGGGTAAATTTCGCACAAACATTAGGAAGTTTTTCTTTACACAAAGAACGATAGACACTTGGAATAAGTTACCAAGTAGTGTGGTAGACAGTAAGACGTTAGGGACTTTCAAAACTCGACTTGATGTTTTCTTGGAGGAAGCAAGTGAATAGGACTGGCGAGCTTTGTTGGGCTGAATGGCCTGTTCTCGTCTAGATTGTTCTAATTGTTCTAATTGTTCTAATCCAGTTGAGATGCGGTGGCGTGACCTTAAATAAGCGCTTTCTGCTCGGACAAATCCTCGAATGTGGCTGAACTGAAAGAATTTTGCACAGAAGAGTGGGCCAAAATTCCCCCACAGCGTTGTGAAAGACGCATTGGCAGTTATAGCAAACGCTTGATTGCAGTTGTTGCTGCTAAGGGGGGCACAACTAGTTATTAGGTTTAGGGGGCAATTACTTTTTCACATGGGGCCATGTAGGTTTGGATAGTTTTTTTTTTTACCTTAATAAATAAAACCATCACTTAAAAACTGCATTTTGTGTTTACTTGGGTTTAAATTTGTTTGATTTTCTGAAACAGTTAAGTGTGACAAACAGGCAATAAAAAAAACAAGAAGTCAGGAAGGGGGCAAATACTTTTTCACAGCACCTCAAGGTGGTGTTCTCGCTGGCATAAAACCAAACTGCTCCTCCGTTTTAAAGGATGGGAGACGAATCCCAATGAGTTGTCTTTGTCAATACATTGAATTTAGTTTGAATTTTGGAAGGTGACGCGCAAGGGTCTCAGGATATTTGAATGATCATCTTGACATATTTTTATTACGCGATTACATGACAAGTCCTTTGACTGTTCTTGCTCATCAGTTACAGTATGTTGTAACAACTTGAAAGTACACAGAGAATGGACGCCAGAATTTCACTTCTTGCCTGCTCTTCTAGTTCAGGGTCGTGTTTTATGTAAACCGTCTGAGGCTCTTCACACAACGAAGGCAGATAAGAACCGAGCAGCTTAACCACGAAAGAGGAGGCGCACAGCACGGTGGTGTTTGACATAAAGCTTCGTCTCACAACCTTTTGGAGGTATTAAGGAATCGGGATCACAGGAGATTGTAAGTTTTATGTGGTTAGTTGTGTGGCGAGTGCAGCAATGCAGCGTGTCAGTACATCCTCCCTGCCTACCTACCTACCTACCTACCTACCCTTCTGCACTGGTGGCTTCATTTACTGCTTTGGTTTTTTTTTTTTTCTTCACAATATAAAGGATCAAAATGGTGCACGTCATCGTGAATAGTGAATGCCTGCAGGATGGTTTTGGGAAGGAGTGTGGCGTTAAGGTTACAGCCTCGTTCTGGAAATCCAGTTTACTAGAGAGGCCCAGTAGGTGGTGGTTTTGGTTAGGAGCCCACAGTATTGGCAGTGTTAGCAGAGCCCCCTCTGTGACTGCAGGAGGCAGCTTGTGTTTGGAAGGGCAGGGCAGCCATTTGATTTCCGGAGGTTAATAGCCATTTACTCTACAGTAGGGTGAAACACTTGAAAATATGAGACAGGAGCATTGGTGACAAATTCAAACACGTAGAGGGAGACGACAAGCTGCTCAATATTTGAGGCTATAGGTGGACTCTGCTCTTCGTGAGTAAGCCCTGTCAGATTTACTAGAATTACCTGCTCCCACAGTACAGGTTTTGGTGTGTGTGGGATGTGCAGTGCATGAAATGACTTGACACTCTCAACGTGTGTTCGGTCCTGCAGGCAGACTAGAATTTCCTGATCGCTTTAATATTAAAATTAGTTATGCCTGAAAATGAAGGACTGCTTTTATTTGGGATCTCTGGATGACTTCTGCATACGGCGCAGTACAGTCTCACCATGTTGTCATCATTTCTTTTATATCTGTCTCTTATATAGTGCCTTTCGAATGTCTATGGATATATTAAATAGTGATCTATCTATCTATCTATCTATCTATCTATCTATTATATAGTGTCTTTCATTATCTATCTATCTATCTATCTATCTATCTATCTATCTATCTATCTATCCTGCTGACTATACTAAAGTATATATCTATTTGTCTGTCTGTCTGTCATATAGCGCCTTTCCACTCTGTCCATCTAACTCTTATTTTGTGCCCTCTCTGTCTATTCTGTAGCACCTTTCATAACCATCTACCTCTGCTCTCTACATCATCATTTTATTTTGTGACCTTTCATCATGGTGGCTGACTGTCATTGTCACACATTGTCACTTGTCCCCTCTTCTGACGTCATGTTTTTCTGTTCTGTCATTATTATTATTAGTTTATCACATAACCCATTGGCGCCGAAGTGTTTTTAAATGAAGTCTGCTCACCCCACTCTGCCCTACAGTATAGTGCCACCCTTCCGGTCCTCTGTGTTGACTTTCTATGCACAAAATGAGGTGTGGAGTGACTGGATACTTAAGGTTGGCTCTTTGACCCACTGGGTCACTGGATGGAGTCGACTTCGTGCCCTCCGTGTAGGGCACTGAGCTTTAAGCAGCACAGTAGAGCGCCCCCTTGTGTCTGCACTGAGACTGCACTCTGCTCCCTGTAGTCCAGGTTGATGTTCTGGCTGCCCGAGGGCCTTTGTGGCTGCAGCTCTGACCGCCTCGTGCCCTCCTGCTGGCCGTTTATGGTTTGCCCAGATGGAATGATGGGTTGGCGGCTGCTCTCTCAATTCTTTTTTTTTTTTCCTTTTAGTTCACGTCTGTCTCTCTGTTATATAGTGCCTTTCACATCTGCCTGTCTATCTATCTGCTCATTGTTTTTATTTGATAATCTGTGAAAGGTTTTCTAGCGTATTTGAAAAGTGTTCTTCTGTTTTTTGGTCACATTGCTGGTTGTAATTACAATTCACTTTGAGTTGGTGCCGATGCCACGCACATAATTCATATTTAATATTCTTGCCTAACCTGATTTATTTCTCTTGCTTGCTTTAAAGACTTGATGCCTAATTTTGCTGTAGTTGCACTGCCTGTGTGTGTGTGTGTGCCAGCGGTTACAGCATTTTGGTACATTAAGCAACTCCCTTTGAAAACAACATCCAATTTCTGATCATCCATGAAGCACTTTCTGTTTTATTTTTATGGAATTGTTTTTGATTAGGTAAATACAGAATGGTCTAATATTGCAAAGCACCTGTCGGGCTTTGTTCCTCTGGTTAGTCCAAAATGAAAACCCAGCAGTCTTAGCTGCCCACACTGTGGGTTTGTCCACCCTGATACCGAAAACACTGAAATGTACTCTTAATGTGTGTGTCTGTCTGTCTGTCTGTCTATCTCTGTGTCTGTGTGTGTCTGTCTGTCTGTGTGTGTCTGTCTGTCTGTGTGTGTGTGTCTATCTGTGTCTGTCTGTCTGTCTGTCTGTCTGTCTGTCTGTGTCTGTCTGTCTGTCTGTCTGTCTGTCTGTGTCTGTCTGTCTGTCTATCTGTGTCTGTCTGTCTATCTCTGTGTCTGTCTGTCTGTCTGTGTGTGTCTGTTTATCTGTGTGTCTGTCTGTCTATCTGTGTGTGTGTATCTGTTTGCTGTTTTTCTTGGTTTTATAACCTTAGTTGGAAATGTCAGACCTCAAATAACCAACATTTAACCATGTTTACTTTGCTTTATTTTTTTTATTTGCATGTCAAACTTTATATTTTAAAGATGGTTCAGTGCTGTAGTCTGTTTTGTGATTGTTACTATATTTACTAAATGTTCACATACGGGATGTGTTTGTACTCTAGAAGTGTTACATTAAACAATTGGATCGGCTGTGTTTTATTTATGCCTCAAGGCTCAAACAAAGCTTTTGTTTTTTTTCTTTTCTTTCTCTTTCCAGATATAATGGAAATCCCCGAGAGTATTTCTTACTGTAAAGTGCTTCAGGTCGCAGATTTCAGTGGTAACCCTTTAACAAGGTAATTATAATTTGATGTGCTTTGATTGAAGCGTCGAAATCAAGCCAGACTTTCATACGTTTTCTTTAATTCATATCACCTGTATTATATGTACTGAAGACATTCTTCAACTAAAACGCATGACATTATGTGTTGTTGTCCTTGGCCAAAAAAAACAAAATAAAAACATCCAAAGGTTTTCTCCCTTCGTTCACAAAGCCATTTTGAAGAGAATGCTGTTCTGGTCTCCATTGACATTTAAACAAATGCAGGCGACTGGCAGCAGAGCCCCTTCAGCCCTCATGCAGAGAAGTCCAACTGCAAGGACCTTTCAACTCCCCATAGGTTATCAAGAATTAGTCGTTTCTTTGGAAACGGACACAGCAGAGACTTGTGTTAGTGCAAAGTCATTGTGTCCACCGTACGTGCTGCTCATGAACAGAAAAAATAACATTTTAGTCACCACACAGTAAATATAACAGCAAGTTCTGAGCAGGAGGACATCAAAGTGGAGGAAACTGTGTCAGTCTCTTTGATCCGGAGTGACGCACACAGCAGAACTCGGGAAGAAAAGAAAATGACAGCACAAGGATAAAGCCAGTTTATTGATTGGTTGATGGATTTTGTTTTTATAGATGAAAGGCACTGCACACCGTCAGCCACAACATTAAACCCACCTGCCTAACATTGTATGGGCCCCCCTCGTGCCATCAAAACCACTCTTGACTTGTCGAGGCATTGACTCCACCAGACCTCAGAAGGTGTCAAGTGGCATCTGGCAGCAACACATTAGCAGCGGTGCCTCAAAGTCCTGTAAATGGTGTGTGTGTGTGTTAGCCTGGCAATGGACTGGCACCCTGTCCTGTGTTTTTGACTCCCTTGCACCCTATGCTGTCTGTGATGGGCTCCAGCCTCCCCAAACCTGTGTGTAATATTTTATATGTATACATATATTTGCTGGACTCAGGATTGGGTCACTGCTTTTTGCAGATGATGTTGTCCCGTTTGCTTCATCAGGCCATGATCTTCAGCTCTCTCTGGATCGGTTCACAGCTGAGTGTGAAGCGGCTGGGATGGGAATCAGCACCTCCAAATCCGAGACCATGGAAATCCTCAGCCGGAAAAGGGTGGAGCGAGATCCTGCTCCAAGTGGAGGAGTTCTGATCTCGGGGGCTTGTTAACAAGTGAGGGAAGAATGGAGTGTGAGATCGACAGACGGATCGGTGCGGCATCCACAGTCGGTCTGTCGTGGTGAAAAAGGAGCTGAGCCGTAAGGCAAAGCTCTCAATTTACCAGTCGATCTACGCTCCTACCCTCACCTATGGTCATGAGCTGTGGATGGTGACCGAAAGAACGAGATCGCGAATACAAGCGGCTGAAATGAGTTTCCTCCGCAGGGTGTCTGGGCTTTCCCTTAAAGATAAGGTGAGAAGCTCAGAGTAGAGCCGCTGCTCCTCAACACTGAGACGAGTCAGATGAGGTGGCTCGGGCATCTGATCAGGATGCCTCCTGGACGCCTCCCTGGCTTCCAAATGGGAGGGACTATGTCTCCCGACTGGCCTGGGAATGCCTCGGGATTCCCCCGGAAGAGCTGGAAGAAATGGCCGGGGAGAGGGAAGTCGACCCGATCTCAGATAAGCAGAAGAGGATGGATGGATGGATGTCTAAAATATTGTGTGTGCATGTATGTGTATATTATTTTATTTATTTCTATAAATATATTTTTATATGTGTGTGTGTGTGTGTATATATATATGTATATATATATATATATATATATATATATATATATATATATATTGTGGAGCCGACCGGACACAGACAGGCGGGCATGTTCTTAATCACCACCACACGTTTATTTACAATAATTATGTCACTCAGACACAGTGCACAAACCCCAATTCACAGTCCTGGCCACTCAATGCCTTCTCTTCGGGCCGCCTCCACACTCTCTTCTGCCTCGTCCTGCTTCCACCCGACTCTAGCGCTGAATGAATGGAGACGGCCCCTTTTATACATGACCCGGATGAGCACCAGGTGTTCCCGGCATTCCTCGCTTGGCCACGCCCCAGCATGTATATAATATACACACACACACTAGCGACTGGGCGCCTGATCGGGCTACAATTTCTATGTTTGTGAAATCCATACTTTCTCTGCAAATAATTATTTGTTTTTTTAAGTCCTTGAAATGATTTTGTTATCATGGCACTGATTTGTGCTTAAAATAGACCTTTTTGGCCGATGTAATGAAGAGCTTCCTGTTTAAACGGGGCTGCGAGACGTCAGCTCGGCTCTTCGGCACATCTCATTTGATCAATCAGAGTCGGTGTAATAATTTTGTTGCCGTGGTCATTTTAGATCTAAGAGAGCTAAGATTTAAACAATGACTGTTGTTAATACCCAGCCGCCATTACTCGGTTTGCCAATTGATGTCAGAAGGACGGATGCCAAAACTGAACTGCCCAAAGATAGATTTTGACGTACCAAGCAAATGGTGATACATTCTAAATTACTTACAGTTCTGTAGCTGTGGAAGGCTTGAGGTGAGTTGACAATGTTAGTCCTGGAAAGTACACCCCACCAAACCAACGTTCCAAATACCAACTGAACTTACTGTTATCTGCTTGAACCAAAAACGACTTACTATGTGAATTTCCCCTTGGGATTAATAAAGTACCTACCTACCTACCTAACCTGCGTCACAGAAGCATTTGAACATTCTTAGCCAGTCATGCAATACTGGGTCTGCGTATATATATATATATATATATATATATGTATATATATATATATGTATATGTATATATATATATGTATATGTATATATATGTATGTATATATGTATATGTATATATGTATATGTATATGTATATATATATATATATATATATATGTATATATGTGGATATGAAATATATATATATATAAAATAATTCTGTATGTGTGTGTTATTTTATAATATATAATATACAGTATTTGGAGTTTTATTCCTTTAAAATATCCCCTATACAGTCCTGCCCAGTTGCCTTTAATTAAAATGACATTTGAGACACCGACGGACACCAGTGTGCAAACAGAAGGCAGCTTAATGGAAAAATCCCAATGCCAGAGAAGATTCAGTTTTTCTGTGCCATATTTTGCCTCTTCTATTCCAAACGTGATTTGTGTTTCTAAACTTTTTATTTTCCTTCTCTTTACAGGTTGCCTGAAAGTTTCTCAGAATTAAGAAATTTAACATGCCTTTCCATCAATGACATCTCCTTGCAAGTTCTTCCAGATAACATTGGAAAGTAAGTTTTTAAACTCTAAGCAGTGTGTGATTTATTTGTGATTTAAGTGTTCGTTATCATTTACCATAAAACTGTACGCAGTAGGAGGAGATCCCCATATTGTTTTGCAGTAGTTTTTGCTTTTAGATGTTGTGCTCAGGAGATCATGCAATCCCTGGGCTGAGTCTGCCATGTTTAAATCACAACTCGATTACAAGGTATGGATGGTGAGAGTTGAAATTTGACAGGAAAATAAAGCCTACATTGGGCTATCAATTGCGTCCACACACTTGTAGATGTTTCACCATATTTTACAGTACCACTTTGTATAAGAGGTTTAATTTAAATCCTCTTTGGGCACTTGGCAGTTTCCCTGCTTATTGGCGTATCCGTCTATTTTCAGATTCTGCACTTTTTCTGCTGATGCCGTCGTTTTTTCTTTTAAAGCATTTAACAATGAAGGAAGTGTTGTTTCTGGTCATGTTGATGCCTCATAAGAACATTTTAGCTGCTTATGTGCTGCATCAGTTGACACTAGGAAGAGCGTTTTATGATAACATTATAAAATGTTATATCGAAAGACATCATAATAAGGATTCCAACCATACACACTTATAATACTCGGTTTGCAGATACATTCATGATAACATTGAGGGACTAAAGTGTGAATTAATGTAAGCAAAACATATTTACGTTGTTTGTACAGTGCAATGCAGCTTACTTTTTTAATATATCATGAACCTCCTTTAGCGCTACAAATTGGGCCGTCGTCTGAGATTTGCTCATTTAGATCTGCTTGTGGTTCCTCATGCCAACCTAAAGACATTTCAGGCCATTGCACCACGCTTATGAAGCACATTTGTACTGAGGCGGAGATCAGCAGAATCTGTTGAATTGTTCAGGTGTCAGCGTAAGACCTTAACAGCGGCTCAGACAGGCATTAGAGTAGCACTGACGTCTGTAGGTGTCTTCTATATCATCCTTGTTGTGTATGTTGCTTTGATATTTGCTTTTTTTTTCTGTTTTAATTGTTCAGCGATTTGTGACTTTTGTCTGTGATGGGCACATTTCCTTCACTAAGTTCAGGCAAAGAGTGCTGTGAAGAATTCTCAGTTACAATACAAGTATCAATGATGCTAATTATTAAATAAAGAACTTGTACACACATTTAAATTGGATTTGTTAAAATACATAAAGAGCAAAGTAGAAACTGAGTTAACGGAGTCGTTCTCTTGTTTGCTAGCTGAGTGGAGGTAAGGTGCACCCCGAGGCTGGCGCGTGAGTGAGGAGGGCCTTAGCCCGCTGCATTGCTCTCTCGGATTCATGGTAATAAATCAGTATGGCAAGCGAACTATGATACATGGCGCGGTGAGAAAAGTCGCAAAATCAACTGCAAATTCTAGAAAAAAACCCAATGTAAGTCCGATCTCTCGTAAGAGCGGACGGGCAGACTTTGGATTTCATATACATATATATATATATATATATATATATATATATATATATATATATATATATATATATATATATATATACACACACACACATACAGGTATATATACATATATACACACATATATATACAGTGGTATGAAAAACTATTTGCCCCCTTCCTGATTTCTTATTCTTTTGCATGTTTGTCACACAAAATGTTTCTGATCATCAAACACATTTAACCATTAGTCAAATATAACACAAGTAAACACAAAATGCAGTTTTTAAATGATGGTTTTATTATTTAGGGAGAAAAAAATCCAAACCTACATGGCCCTGTGTGAAAAAGTAATTGCCCCCTTGTTCAAAAATCACCTACCTGTGGTGTATCACACCTGAGTTCAATTTCCTGATTACTGCCACACCTGTTTCAATCAAGAAATCACTTCAATAGGAGCTGCCTGACACAGAGAAGTAGACCAAAAGCACCTCAAAAGCTAGACATCATGCCAAGATCCAAAGAAATTCAGGAACAAATGAGAACAGAAGTAATTGAGATCTAGCAGTCTGGTAAAGGTTATAAAGCCATTTCTAAAGCTTTGGGACTCCAGCGAACCACAGTGAGAGCCATTATCCACAAATGGCAAAAACATGGAACAGTGGTGAACCTTCCCAGGAGTGGCCGGCCGACCAAAATTACCCCAAGAGCAGAGACGACTCATCCGAGAGGTCACAAAGACCCCAGGACAACGTCTAAAGAACTGCAGGCCTCACTTGCCTCAATTAAGGTCAGTGTTCACGACTCCACCATAAGAAAGAGACTGGGCAAAACGGCCTGCATGGCAGATTTCCAAGACGCAAACCACTGTTAAGCAAAAGAACATTAGGGCTCGTCTCAATTTTGCTAAGAAACATCTCAATGATTGCCAAGACTTTTGGGAAAATACCTTGTGGACTGATGAGACAAAAGTTGAACTTTTGGAAGGCAAATGTCCCGTTACATCTGGCGTAAAAGGAACACAGCATTTCAGAAAAAGAACATCATACCAACAGTAAAATGTGGTGGTAGTGTGATGGTCTGGGGTTGTTTTGCTGCTTCAGGGCCAGGAAGGCTTGCTGTGATAGATGGAACCATGAATTCTACTGTCTACCAAAAAATCCTGAAGGGGAAAGTCCGGCCATCTGTTGGTCAACTCAAGCTGAAGTGATCTTGGGTGCTGCAACAGGACAATGACCCAAAACACACCAGCAAATCCACCTCTGAATGGCTGAAGAAAAACAAAATGAAGACTTTGGAGTGGCCTAGTCAAAGTCCTGCCCTGAATCCAATTGAGATGCTATGGCATGACCTTAAAAAGGCGCTTCATGCTAGAAAACCCTCAAATAAAGCTGAATTACAACAATTCTGCAAAGATGAGTGGGCCAAAATTCCTCCAGAGCGCTGTAAAAGACTCATTGCAAGTTATTGCAAACGCTTGATTGCAGTTATTGCTGCTAAGGGTGGCCCAACCAGTTATTAGGTTCAGGGGGCAATTACTTTTTCACACAGGGCCATGTAGGTTTGGATTTTTTTCTCCCTAAATAATAAAAACCATCATTTAAAAACTGCATTTTGTGTTTACTTGTGTTATATTTGACTAATGGTTAAATGTGTTTGATGATCAGAAACATTTTGTGTGACAAACATGCAAAAGAATAAGAAATCAGGAAGGGGGCAAATAGTTTTTCACACCACTGTGTATATATATATATATATATATATATATATATATATATATATATATATATATATATATATATATATATATATATATATATATATATATATATATATATATATATATATATATGTGTATGTATGTATGTATGTATGTGTGTATATATATATGTGTATATGTAGATATACAGTTTATACATAATATAAAATGTTATATAGTTTTACTGTCAAATAATGCAAAGAGTACACGACACGTGTTTTTCCCTTATTTGAGCTCATCAGTCGTGCACACTCCTCTGCTCCCCTCGCGGGGATCGAACCCGAGGCGAAGCCCCTTTACACTGCACCACGGCGTGTGGTTCGTTCATTTGACAGCCTGGAGATCGAAGTAATTACATTCATAGCATTCGTAGTCTGAAACGCGATCTGATCGTTTGGGTGGTTACCTACCAGGTAACGCTTGTGGTTGGTCTGCAAGTCTGCAAACGTCCGCCACGGGCCCTCTCAGTCACGAGAGAGAGGTGAAAATGCCAGTGTTGACTGAGATTGTTTTCGTTTAAAAATAAATTACAACGTGGTTGGTTGAATGTAGCCGATTATTATGCAAAATCCAATTCTCAAGTAGCAAGTTTAAAAGTAATGACCAGAGCACAAATGAAGAGCTGCCACGTAAGTAATGCAGCAGCATAAGGCCTTGAAATGGGCCACTGCGACAGTTGACATTAATCCGAACATTCAGTATAGTAGCCATCATTACGCCTTGCCTTTCTCGGTCTACCACGATTAGATTGTTTTATTTATAAAAGCACATTTGAAACAACAGAGGTTGCGCCAAAGTGCTGTCCAAAAAAGCTCGATAAGTAGGATCGTAATGAACGTTGTACATTTCACAATATAGCTGTTGAAGTAACTTTCAGTCACTCCGTGATAAGTGGAGTTTTAAATGAATATCTTAGAGTCAAATCACTCTTAAATACGTATACAGTGTATGTCTCATTTCAAGATAGAGGAAGCTTTAATTACACCCATAATGTTTCTGCTTCCAAACTCTCAAAGAAAATACTAGAAATATGAAAGTTGCCGCACAGATGGCGGTTCCTGTGAGAGGACAATTAAGCTTTTTATGATAAGCTGATTAAAGTTTTTCCGTAATGTCACACTCATTGTATTCCATTTACTCATATTTAAAGCCTGGCAAATCTGTGTTTCCATGGAAATATAGCCGAACAAAAAAAATCTAAATGAAACCCTTAGTGTTAAGATGTGTAAAGACGAATCCATCCGTTTACCAAGCTGGATTGTTCCATTATTGCATCAGAGCAGCTGAAACCTCCCCTGGCAGCACAAGGCAGGGACCAGCCTGTGATGAGATGCCAGTTCTTTGCAGTCATTGATTATTCACATGGACACTTTGACGTTTTAAGCACTCTGGGAAGTCTTGTCCTAGTACAGGAAGGACGGGCATCAGTGCTGGGCTCAAATTCTAGCCCCGTTCGCGTGTGCAGTTTGCAAAGTCCCCCGTATCTCTGTTCATTCTCTGATGGATGGCGTACATGGGTGGAGGGTGCAGTGTTCCTTGTTCAATTCCAGCCAAGAGGCCAGTGTGATGCATGGGAAGATGGATGCAAACGATCAGGGCTGTATGATCCCCCAATACGCTATGTGGACAGCATCCCTTGGTGATGCTACTTGTACAAACACATACAAAGCATGCTGGGAACCGCAGTCCCTGGGGGTTTCATGGTTGCTGCCAGAATCCATCATCCCTGCTTTGTGGGACTTGGTTTTGACCTGGAAGTATTTCCAACGGGCTATGCCCCAGCACCAGAGGTACTTCAGGGTCCGTGATATAAGAAGTCGCTTGACCTCCTCGCGGTGATTCGGGGTCAGGTGGAAGAGGACAAAGCTCACCTGGAGGAGCCGAAGTATGGAAAAAAAAAAAAAAATAGAGAAGAGGAGAATTTTACTGATGATGTCGTCATTTTTGCCTTTTGTAAGGTATTTTACTGAAAGTCCCAAATAAATAAATCTAATAAAAATAAATAACACCCCCTCTGCAAACATATAAACGTCTGGTTTAATAATAATAATAATAATTTTTTTGCATTTATATAGCGCTTTTCTCACTACTCAAAGTGCTCAGCAATTGCAGGTTAAGGGTCTCGCTCAAGGGCCCAACAGACCAGAGTCACTTTTGGCATTTATGGGATTCGAACCGGCAACCTTCCGATTGGCAGTGCAGATCCGTAGCCTCAGAGCCACCAGTCCACCTGCCTTGGATAACAGAGAGCTGCTGCTGTCACTAACAAGACTGCAGGTGGACGCTGAGGTCAGACCTGCTCAGGTTGTGCCACAGGTTCATATTTAATGTCTGTAATATTTGGAGGTAGCAGGACCAGATCGTAGTGTCCAGGAATGGAACGTGCCGAGTAGTCATTTGACTCCTTGTATGAAGTCGCCAGCATTCAGAAGGATTCATAATTGAGATGTTGGTACAGAATAAATCATTTCTGTTGCCGAGTCAGCCAGGATGATATACTGTAAGTAACTTTTCCTGCTCAGGGACATGGCTGAATTCAGTCTACACTTCAATGCCTTGATCAACCATTTTAGTTTTACTTTACTGTGCTCCCTCATTCACCATTACACAATCACAAAAATCTCCAGTTCCCCTCCTTCTTTTCCAACTCAATCAGACAAAATCTGTCCAGCATTAAAGCAAGTCTGAAATCAGAGGTGTAAGACGGTTGTCTATGGGACACAAAATGTCACAACTTGCTGTAACCCTAACCCACTCTCACCTCGGAGTACTGCATCCTCCACCCATCCTTCTGCTGATACCAGCATAGGAGAGACATCCCCACCCACAATTAGAGCTGAGGAGACTACGTGCCAGCAAAGCAGTGGGTCCAGATGGTGTATCGCCATCACTGCTGAATGCCTGTGCGCTGGAATTGAGGAGTCCTCTACAGCACATCTTCAACCTGAGCCTGGACCAGGGGAGAGTCCTGAGGCTTTGGAAAACATCTTGCATCACCCCAGTCCCAAAGGTATCACGTCCTGGTGAGCTGAATGACTTCCAGCCTGTCACTCTGATGTCATATGTGATGAAGACCATGGAGCGGCTGCTTCTTCACCACCTGAGGCCACAGGTCCACCATGCCCTTGACCCTCTGCAGTTCACATACCAGGAGAAGGTGGGAGCGGAGGTTGCTATCATCTATATGTTACACCGATCCCTCTCCCACTTGGACAGAGGCAGTGGTGCTGTGAGAATTCTGTTTCTGGACTTCTCCAGCGCCTTCAACACCATCCAACCTCGTGATCATCAGAGGTGACCGTGCAGAGGGTGCAGACCTATAAATACCTGGGAGTGCAGCTGGATGATAGACTGGACTGGACTGCCAATACTGATGCTCTGTATAAGAGAGGACAGAGCCGACTATACTTCATTAGAAGGCTGGCGTCCTTCATCATCTGCAATAAGATGCTGCAGATGTTCTACCAGACGTTTGTGGCGAGCGCCCTCTTCTACACGGTGGTGTGCTGGGGAGGCAGCATAAAGAAGAGGGACGCCTCACACCTGGACAAACTGGTGAGGAAGGCAGGCTCTATTGTAGGCACGGAGCTGGACAGTTTGACATCCGTGGCAGAGCGACGGGCGCTGGGCAGGCTCCTGTCAATCATGGAGAATCCACGGAGCTCCAGACAGAGGGCGATTGATGGTCATTTTCTATTTCTTCCATTTCTGAATAATTGTACCATCAGTTGTCACCTTCTCACCAAGCTTCTTGCTGATGGTCTTGTAGCCCAGTCCAGCCTTGTGCAGGTCTTTGCCCCTGATGTCCTTCGGTGTTGCCCATGGTGGTGGAGAGGTTGGAATGGAAGAAACAGTTTTTGTGGACAGGTGAGCTTTATACATATCACAGGTTGAGATCAGGAGTATCTGTGATTGATTGATTGATTGATTGTAATCTGTGTGCCACTTGGGAGGCAGAATTCCGGCTGGGTTGTAGGGGATCAAATCCTTAATTCTCTCATTGACATGCAAATCAATTTTGGACTTTGATGTCATGTGTTTTTTCTGGATTTTCAGTTGATTTTCTGTCTCTCTCCATTAAAATGAAACTACCATAAAAATTAGAGGCTGGTCATTTCTTGGTAAAGTCAGTCATTGTCCAACCCGCCATATCCTCACACAAGGTCATGGGGGTTTGCTAGAGCCAATCTCAGCCAGCACAGGCCGCAAGGCAGGAACAAACCCCGGGCAGGGTGCCTGCCCACTGCAGGGCACACACACGCACACACACACCATGCACACACTAGGGACAATCTTGGATTGCCAATGCACCCAACCTGCATGTCTTTGGACTGTGGAAGAAAACCCACGCAGCGAGGACCTGGGAAGTGAACCCAGGTCTCCTTTCTGCAAGGTAGCAGTGCTACCACCGTGCCATCCTTGTTGGTAAAGTGAGCAAACTTAAAAATTCAGCACGGGGTCAAATACTTGTTTCCCCTTACTGTAGTTGTTGGCAGCCGTCAGATCTTTTACACTCTTTTTAATAAATTTGCAAACCTTTCTGAAAGCCAATTTTCTTGTAGTCTTTGAACGTCATTGAGGTTAACTGACAGGCAAATACGTGAGCACTTGGAATCTGCCTTTAGTGTGGAGCGCTAAATAAAATTCACTGCCTCAAACACAAACTCCATTTTGGTGTTTACTCGGAGTGTGTCTCGTTTTCCTTGTGTGATGTGAAGTGACGTCTTATTATTGAGTGTCCACTTTTTTCAAAGCCTTTATTAATTACGTTTTATGCCTCGTTTGACGTCCTCCCCTTGGTGTTGAGTGTTTTTAAGGAGCAGCTGCGTCTTGTCATCCTGGTTTACTCTTCAGGACTGGCTCAGTTTGTGCTCGTCCATTCGCTCTGTACTTACACCTTTAATTATTTGCCTTTTCATGTATCAGAACATTTGTAACTCATTCTTTGTTTGTTGGAGTTAGTGTTGTATTATTTGTCTTAATTGTGCCATCTTAGATCTTTTTGATGTACTTACTGGGGCATTGAGCTTTTCTTGTAGCCAGTGATGTGGTTACAGGTGAGAATGTTTTTACGTGATGTACTTTCTTATTCTGTTGTAGCTCAGTTTCAGGGAGCGCTTGCTTGACATTGTATTGAAATACCTGATAAGTTCAGGATTAGTTTTGTATTTTGTATTTCTTTCTTTTAGCTGTCAACGCTGAACACCCACAGAATCTTCTTCAGTTGTTGTTTGTCACCCCCTACTAATAAATTTAAAGTTGGTTCATATTGTTTGATTACCAGGACCACGGAGTCGGAAACAATTATTGGGTTACAAGTACCGACTCCGACTAAATGCGAATTGTTTTCAGTTTCACTGAACTGATTCAATTAAACTGTTTTTTTTCTTCTTGACTCTTGGTAAAAAAAATATATATATATATATATATAACCTCTTTTTTTAATTTTGTAAGTATTACCGTGCATACTCACGTATAAGTCGGGTCTTGAAACCCAAAAAATCGATCATAACATCAGACCCCGACTTATACGCCCGTTCAAAAATACAACACTTAATCTTCTTGCTTTCTCCAATCTCACATCAGTTTCTCAGACGTATCAATTTGTTTCACCACTTCAACGACGTTTAATTTAAAACCAGCTTCGTATTTTCTTCATCGTAGATAAGGGATGCTCTTACGATAAAGGTGTATGAGGGTGTGAGGTGCAAACAAAACACAAAACCGTACAAACGTCGCTTCAGAATAGTTCAGGTATTACCGTGTGGTCACGTGGGAGGTTGGGAGCACCCGCTGATACAGCGCATTGCTGCACCCACAAAGAATCAATCAATCAATCAATCAACATTTATTTATATAGCACATATTCATACAAAAAAATGTAAAAAAATGTAAGAAGAAAAAGGCCGTGTGCTCAGTGGTTCCTCTCTCAGGCGGGCGTTAGCATATCGTAATCTCTTGGTCCAATCATGTGAGTTTTCCACATTCGACTTATACGACCGACATTATAAAATACCGGAAATTATACGGTAAAATCAAGACCCGACTTATCTGCGGGAGAACTTAAACGCGAGTATATACGGTATTTAATATAATAAAAGCCACAGTGGCATCACTACAGGCTATAAACCCAAACTTGAACAGGTTAAGGTGCTAAAACGTAGTCTGATGATTCACCCTGGCAGTCACGAATGGCCTCGTATGTTGTGTGCTTTCAGTCAACACAATAGATATACAAGTCTAATTGTAAATGGAGGAGTCGGTGGTAACATTAAATTTTGAAGTTAGAGTTGATAAATTGAGGAATCCGAGTCAAAAGTCCACAGCCCTGCCACGCTCCAAGGGTGCCTGCTGCCTCTTTATTGGCTCACTTATTTGATAAGAGTGAAAATCCTTGAGTTAGCAAAAACAGATACTTAACTCTTTCAGAGAGGATGTCGACTTTTGTCGAAATTCAGAGGTAGAGGACGGTAATTAGCCGTAAACGGTGACCAAACTCGCTGTTAGTTTAGTTTAGTTCAACTCTCTTTGCTAGAAGGAAAGTTAGCTTCGTTGATTTGACCTCAGTTGCATTTGCGTGAGTAACGAAGAGCAAACGACCTCTAAAATGGCAGCGACATCTGGCGAGATTTACTCCGTGTACGACATTTTGCGTATTATCGCCGAATCGGACTCTGACTTGTCGGACTCCAATTTTGATGCCAGTGACCTGTGAATTTCCCCTTGAGATTAATAAAGTGTCTGTCTGTCTCTCTATCTGAAGATGGAGATTGAGATACTGGCTTCAGCTAATCGTGTCGCTGCACACGCTTGTGTAGCTGATGCGCCTACGGTGACGTTTGCCTGGGAGGACAATGACAAGAGGTACAAACCAGATTGCGTTGCACTGCCATGTGAAGACACGCATTCCTGCCAGCCATCGAGTTGCACCTGCACAGCCACCAGAGATGCGGAACAGGCGGCGCCGATAGACAGCAGCCATGACAACGGACGTCGTCCGCTGATTTACATGTGAAACGTTTGCTTTGTCTGCTTTTCATCAAAGTGAGTTGCCTGCAAAAAATATTGAGCCCTCAAAGAGTCAATGTAGGAATTTAGTGAAAGTGCCGTGTTGGAAAGTGACTCCAGAAAGCTTGAGGTTCCTGCATTGAACGTCGCTGTGCTCTACTGCATGTTGTTTTATTTCTATGTAAAATGTGCCACAGCAGCATCACTGCAGGCTTTAAACCCAAACTCGAACGGGTTGGAATGCCAACAAGTAGCCTGTGATACTCTACGGCAGAGATGAAATGCTTTGTATTTTGTAAGGTATGTGCTTTCCATCGACATGGTAAATATACGAGTCTAATTACAACTGGAGGAGTCGGAGGTTCTGTGTAGCTCTGCAGATTACCACATTAGCAAAGCATTTCAGTCATCTCTGTGGGATATTTATAGAAACCTGCTCTCTTTTTGGCTGTTTCAGCTCGCCACAGGATCATTTCCGTTAATCCCTAGAAATGTTCCTTTTTGTCTTTATATCAGATTTGCATTCCCTTTTAATTTGTATTTCCTGCTTTAAGCAGAAGAAAAGAACAACAGTGAGTGCTAGGGAACCTGTTGCAAAGAAGATGGCTGTGAAAGAAAACTGAATGTGCAAGAATTGACAAACAGATCAGGTTATGTGCGGTTAACACGGGCTCTTTAGATTTGTTGGTAAATAGCATGTGAACTGCTAAATGCAGGAGGCTCTCCTGTTGGCGTGCAGCTTTCTTTTCTTGAGATCATCACATTAAGTTAACCCTCAAGATTATTGATGGGTGTATTCGGATGTCCTTTTCCACTTCCCACTATTTAGAACAAGAGTTCCCAAACTTTTTTCAGCCGCAGACTACTTTACCAAAAACTTTTAAAACTGTCGAGCCCCTGGTCATTTGCTTTACGTACTCAAATTAATACATTTGTACAGTAGTCGATATTAAATATTCCACTAGATATCACTTGTAATTAATGATCGCAAAAGATAAAAGGACTACGGAATATGGCATTATCTTGTGCAACATTTAGTATCGAAACCTGCAATAATTAAAGCAAAAAAATATCCGTTTTTTTTTTTTACATTTTTGACATTTATGAAATAAATATGTAAATTTAAAATAAGTACAAATAGTCCAAGCTGTACTGTCCGCATTTCTTTTTTGGTTCAGTCATATTATTATCTGATGAAATAAAAACTTTTATTAACAAACAATTTCGACAGCCCCTGTGATTAAAAAAAAAAAAAACCCAAAACAATACAGTGCTGGTCATAAAATTAGAATATCATGACAAAGTTGATTTATTTTTAAGTAATTCCATTCAAAAAGTGAAACTTGTATATTAGATTCATTCATTACACACAGAGACTGATGTATTTCAAATATTTATTTCTTTTAATTTTGATGATTATAACTGACAACTAATGAAAGTCCCAAATTCAGTATCTCGGAAAATTAGAATATCAATTAAGACCAATGCAAAAAGGATTTTTAGAAATGTTGGCCAACTGAAAGGTATGAACATGAAAAGTATGAGCAGGTACAGCACTCAATATTTAGTTGGCCTGGATTACTGCAGCAATGCGGCGTGGCATGGAGTCGATCAGTCTGTGGCACTGCTCAGGTGTTAAGAGAGCCCATGTTGCTCTGATAGTGGCCTTCAGCTCTTCTGAATTGTCGGGTCTGTCATATTGCATCTTCCTCTTCACAGTACCCCATAATCTATTGGGTTTAGGTCAGACGAGTTTGCTGGCCAATCAAGAACAGGGATACCATGGTCCTTAAACCAGGTACTGGTAGCTTTGGCACTTTGTGCAGGTGCCAGGTCCTGTTGGAAAATGAAATCTGCATCTCCATAAAGTTCATCAGCAGCAGGAAGCATGAAGTGCTCTAAAACTTCCTGGTAGACGGCTGCGTTGACCTTGGACCTCAGAAAACACAATGGACCAACACCAGCAGATGACATGGCACCCCAAACCACCACTGACTGTGGAAACTTTACACTGGACCTCAAGCAATGTGGATTCTGTGCCTGTCCTCTCTTCCTCCAGACTCGAGGACCTTGATTTCCAAAGGAAATGCAAAATTTACTTTCATCAGAGAACATAACTTTGGACCACTCGGCAGCAGTCCAGTCGAGACGCTTCTGACGCTGTCTGTTGTTCAAGAGTGGCTTGACACGAGGAATGCGACAGCTGAACCAAACTCATGTCTTGCATACGTCTGTGTGTGGTGGTTCTTGAAGCACTGACTCCAGCTGCAGTCCACTCTTTGTGAATCTCCCCCACAGTTTTGTTTCACAAACCTCTCCAGGGTACAAGCGGTTATCCCTATTGCTTGTACACTTTTTTCTACCACATCTTGTCCTTCCCTTCTCCTCTCTATTAATGTGCTTGGACACAGAGCTCTGTGAACAGCCAGCCTCTTTAGCAATGACCTTTGGTGTCTTGCCCTCCTTGTGCCAGGTGTCAATGATCGTCTTGGACAACTGTCAAGTCAGCAGTCTTCTCCATGATTGTGTAGCCTACAGAACTAGACTGAGAGACCATTTAAAGGCTTTGAGTTCATTAGCTGATTAGTGTGTGTGTGGCACCAGGTGTCTTCAATATTGAACCTTTTCACAATATTCGAATTTTCTGAGATACTGAATTTGGGACTTTCATTAGTTGTCAGTTATAATCATCAAAATGAAAAGAAATAAACATTTGAGGGGAAGTCAAAAAGTAAAGAGATTTTTTAAATTTCTCTTTTCAGAGTTTGGTAACGCTGCTCGTATCCAGCGCTGAATGAGTGTAGTCGCCAACACTTCTATACAGCGTGTAACTCTTATTCCCGCGTTATTCGTTGGAGTGTAGCAGACCGTTAAACACGACAGCTCCATTGTCGATCTGCACCAAGGGGGAAATGAGGGCAGTGATTCGCTTTTTGTTTGCGGAAGGTGTTAAACCTGCGGACATTATTCGTCGAATGCAAGCACAGTATGGTGACAACTGTTTATCGCGAAGCAAGATCTACGAATGGATAGAGCGCTTCAAACAGGGAAGAACTTCTTTATGTGATGAAGATGAAGTGATGCAAGTGATGAAGAAGTCATTGATGCGGTGCAAAATTGGTTGCAGATGCAACCGAAAAACTTTTTTTCCGATGGAATCAAAAAACTTGTGAAACGCGTTGGGAAAAGTGCATTGAAGTCCAGGGAGGTTATGTAGAAAAATAAGGTATGTTTCACATTTCTATCATTAGAATAAATGCCCCTTTTTCTCAAATGTCCCTTTACTTTTTGACTTCCCCTGGTACTTACTTGAAACAGAAGATTTTTTGTTCAAACTCAAATAAATAAACTGTGTCCTCTGATTTTCTTTTTCGTAGTACTGCTCCTCAATAAATAATCGTATTCAAAGTTGAAATCACAAATAAGTACATGTCACATCAAACGAACCAATTTGTAGTGTTTTATGAAACATGAACGTACAAGACTGAGCGATTCTGCTAATATCAAATATCCGTCGTCTCATCCCACCGCAAGCAAGTGCGGACGTGCAACGGTTTTTCATGTCTGCACTTGCTTTGATACGTTCGATAAGACAATGCACAGACATGTTTGTGCTACGTGTATTTTCAAGCATTCTTACGTGTGACTCTTTTAATGACACATTTTTACCTTTTCATTCTCAAGTTTGGTATGTAATGTGTTTTCATCAAAAAAGTGTTTTTTTGAATTATTTTAATTCTTAAGTAGGTACCTATTGGAATCATAGATACTTTGAAGTAGCAAACAAATGGCAGTAGTAAGAGGGTCTATTTTTGCTGTCATCGACCCCCAAATTTTTTTTATTATCAACCCCTAGAAAGTTCAGATCGACACTAGGGGGTCGATATCAACCACTTTGGGAGCTCTTGGTTTAGAAGGTATCCCAGACACATCTTTGTGTTAATTCTAAATTGTCTTTACTCACACATCCATCCAGATATTTTCCTGATAATAATAACTTTATTTATATAGCACCTTATCATTCATTTACATGTAACTCGATGTGCTTTCCACAGATTAATCAACAAAAACAATAAAGATGTGCCATAGTTACATAGTCCCCTGCGGGTCTCCCATGTAGCAGTGAAACAGGACAAACTTTAAAAATCAATAAACAAAAAGACATTGCTAGCTAAGTGGAGGCAGGGTACGCTCAAAAATGTGGCCAGTGGTAGACTGACTTGAACGGAGACTGGCGTGCGAGTGTGGAGGGTCTCGCCCAGCTCCCTACCCCTGACGTCACACTTGCCCCTCCCCTCGGCCCACAGCTTCTGTTTCAGTTTAGCACGAATGTATCGTTCTGGCAAGTGAACTCTGATTCTTAGCGCGACGAGAGAAGTCGCAAAGTCACCTGGAATGTTCAAGAAAATTATAGAAAAAAGAAAAAGATCTAAATCCATGAAGTAGCTCTCTCGTGAAAAGCGGACAGACATACAGACAGACGTTGGATTTTATTTATCGCTATACACCATGATACCGATTCATTGGGCCACAGAAATGCTATTAATGAGACTAGGAAGTGACCCCATCATAGAGACAAGAACCAAACTGTCCATTAAAGACATAATGCACCTGATATCACTTGGCCAAAAAACTCACTTTCATTTCAACAGCAAATACTACACTCCGAAAGAAGGCATGCCAATGGGATCGCCATTATCAGGACTGATAGCGGACCTGGTAATGCAGCGATTTGAAAACGTGGCTTTGTGGATCTCCTCTGTTCTGCTCCACTGACAAACTGAGAAGATTGTTCCTCCCACAGACTATGTGACACTTCAATTCCACCCGGGGGGGTTAAATGCTAACATTATTCAAAGTTATTGTCTGTTTTTACATGCATTTTAATTACTCTATGATTTAATATTGTTTCTTTGTATCAGTATACTGCTGCTGGATTATGTGAATTTCCCCTTGGGATTAATAAAGTTATCTATCTATCTATCTATCTATCTATCTATCTATCTATCTATCTATCTATCTATCTATCTATTATATAGTGCCTTTCACTCCTATCTATCTATCTATCTATCTATCTATCTATCTATCCATCTATCTATCTATCTATTATATAGTGCCTTTCCTATCTCTCTATCTCTCTATCTTTCTATCCCAGTTCACACTCAAAATTTGGATACGCTATGTAGACGACACATTCGTCATACTAAAAAATGATCAGCTGAATGAATTCTACAACCACGTCAACACAATATTCCCTGCAATCCAATTTACTATGGAAAAAGAAATGAACCGACACATCAGCTTCCTGGACGTCAACATTGAAAGAAATAATGACGCCACCCTGACCACAAGTGTTTACCGTAAAGAATGCTATGCAGTCAGACATTACACTTTGCCAGCAACCACCCGGTATCTCCTAAATGGAGCTGTGTTAAAACTCTTCAGAAGAGTCCACACCCATTGTAATACAAAGGAAACAAAAATGAATGAAAGACGCTTTCACTTCCGCCTTTTCACTTCAAACGGATACTCGAAAACATTCATTAATCGAAGCTTACACAGAAGATGGCAAAAAACTCAGTCAACAATCGACTTGAATCAGGACCCCCACCCCACCTGGCACTCACTCCCTTACCACCACAAGCTGTCTGAAGGTGCAGCACTCATCCTGGCCAAGTCAGGCATCAGAGTAGCACAGAAACCCATGAACAATCTGCGCACGGTCCTCTTTAATGCTAAAAACAAGAAATCGACAGCAGAAACACAAAACACAGTTTATAGTATTCCGTGCAGTTCTTATCCAGCGGTATGCATGGGACAAACTTCAAAAAGAATCACAACACGTATACAGGAACATCTCAACGCCATCAGAAGAAAGGACTCACGATCACTGATCTATACGCATACTAAATCAACAGGACATACATTTAACTGGGACAGCGTACAAGTAAGGTTTAAGGCCAGTACTAAAAGTGCCAGAGAGCTGGCCGAGTCTTGGCTATCAAATGAGAACGGCATCAACAGACACTTGGACATAAATCCAGCAAATGCAAATTTAAGAAGAACATGTTCGTAATAAACAAAACTTTACACCCAATTACCCGATCACACTGACTTAGCCCCGTAACACACACGTAGTTTTTTGCTATATATTCCCTTTGATTCTTGTAAGTCTAAGCATTATCCTCTCTCAGGAATAAAAACTACTTTATGATACGTGATTCATTTTCTCCCTTTGTGGACTTCCAGCTGCAGATCTATATATGTATACAGTATGTGTGTGTATGTATGTGTATATATATGTGTGTGTGTGTGTGTGTGTGTATATATAACTGCATGAATTGGTCATATTAAGTGATGTGCTCTTCATCTGAGTCACAGGTACTGATATACACAATGAGTTAAGCCAATGACGCACAAGAAAATTCTATTCTTTCATGTCTTTATTTTACAAACACATTCAATGTGCACAGTAGTACTGGAAATAATAAGTGAACCTTGGGATTTAATAATTGGTTGACCCTCCTTTGGCAGCAGTGACCTCAACCAGGCGCTTCCTGTAACTGCAGATCAGACCTGCACATCGTGCGTTTGGGGGAATTTGAACCCATTCTTCCCAGCCGAACCGCCTTAACTCCTCCTTTGGTGGTCTTGTGTGTGTGGCTCTCTCTCTCTTCAAGTCATTCAATAGGATTTGAGATCTGAGCTCTGACTGGGCCGCTCCAACAGGCGGAGTTTGTTCTCCTGAAGCCATTGTGCTGTGGATTTGCTGCGATGTTTGGGCCTGTTGTCCTGTTACATCATCCAGTCTCTTCTGAGCTTAAGTTGACGGACAGACACCCTCACGTTATCCTGGAGAATTTGTTGATGAACTTGTGAATTCATTTTTCCCTCCATGATGGCAAGCTGTCCAAGCCCTGATACAGCGAAGCAGGCCCAAATCCTGATGTTCCCTCCACCATACTTTACTGTAGGGATGATGTTTTGATGTTGATATGCAGTAACCTTTTTACATCAAGTGAAGTTCTGCTTGTTCCTCCCAAATAGTTCAATTTTGGTTTCATCACTCCACAAAACATTTTCCCAGTACTGTTATGGAGTATCCAAGTGCTGTTTCGCAAACTTCAGGCGTTCAGCAATGTTCTTTTTTGATAGCAATGGCTTCCTTCTTGGCTTCCTGCCATGGACTCCTTTCTTGCTCAGTGCTTTGCGTATAGTTGACTCGTGAACAGAGATGTTAGCCAGTTCTAATGACGTCTTCAAGTCCTTTGCTGTCACTCTAGGGTGGTTCTTTACCTCATTGCTGACTTTGCGTTGTGCTCTTTTGGGGTCATCTTGGCAGGGCGCCCACTTCTAGGCAGAGTACCCAGAATACCAAATGGTCTCCGTTTATAGACAACTTGCCTGACAGTAGACTGATGAATATCTCAAATCTTTGAGATGACTTTGTAACCCTTTCCAGCCTTCTGTAGATTATGTAACAATTCTCGATCGTAGCTCTTCAGACAGCTCTTTTGTGCGAGGCGTGATTCCCATCTGGATATGCTTCTTGTCAAAAGCTCAGACTCAAACTTTATAGTTTTTTTGATCAATCAAAGTCATTCTTCACGGTGGGCCATTTATATGGATACACCTTAATAAAATGGGAATGGTTGGTGATATTAACTTCCTGTTTGTGGCACATTAGTATATGTGAGGGGGGAAACTTTTCAAGATGGGTGGTGACCATGGTGGCCATTTTAAAGTCGGCCATGCTACAGTTAGCAAACTGCTTGCTAAATTTTGTGAAGCTGGTTCAGTGTTGGATTTGCCAAAATGTGGACGCATGAAAACTGTCACTAATGAAGAAACATCAGTGGCTGTCCTAGCTTAATTCAGCAAGAGCCCACAGCGTAGCACTCGCCGCATGTCACTGGAGAGTGGCATTAGTCGAACATCCCTTCGGCGGATATTAGCTACTCACAAATGGCACCCTTACAAACTCCAGCTACTGCAGCATCTCAATGAGGATGACCCAGATCGGCGCACTGAATTTACAGAATGGGCAAAACAAAAATTGGAACAGGACCCTCAGTTTACGCAGAAGATTTTGTTCAGTGATGAGGCAAACTTTTATGTGAATGGTGAAGTTAACAAACAAAACCACCGCTATTGGTCTGACACTAACCCACATTGGATAGATCCCTCCAAGAACAAAAAAACTGATGGTATGGTGTGGTATATGGGGTACAAAGATAGTGGGGCCATTCTTCATCAATGGAAACCTCAAGGCCACTGGATATGCGAAATTGCTACATGATGATGTGTTTCCCGCTTTATGCACTGAAGCTGGCACGTTCCCTGAGGTTTTCCAGCAAGATGGTGCACCACCACATTATGGGTGTCAGGTCCGAGCATTCCTAGATGAACAGTTTCCTGGAAAGTGGATTGGTCGTCGTGGGCCAGTTGAATGGCCCCCAAGGTCTCCTGATCTGAACCCCCTTAGACTTTTATCTTTGGGGTCATCTGAAGGCAGTTGTCTATGCTGTGAAGATAGGAGATGTGCAGCACCTGAAACTACGGATACTGGAAGCCTGTGCTAGCATTTCTCCTGCGGTGTTGCTATCAGTGTGTGAAGAGTGGGAGAAGAGGGTTGCATTGACAATTCAACACAATGGGCAGCACATTGAACACATTTTATAAGTGGTCAGAAACTTGTAAATAACTCATGAAAGAATACAGTTACGTTAAAACCAAGCACACCATTGTTTTTCTTGTGAAATTCCCAATAAGTTTGATGTGTCACATGACCCTCTTCCTATTGAAAAAACAAAAGTTGGATCCAAAATGGCCGACTTCAAAATGGCCACCATAGTCACCACCCATCTTGGAAAGTTTCCCCCCCTCACATATACTAATGTGCCACAAACAGGAAGTTAATATCATCCACCATTCCCATTTTATTAAGGTGTATCCATATAAATGGCCCACCCTATATATATATATATATATATATATATATATATATATATATATATATATATATACATACATACTAGCAGAATACCCGTGCTTGAGGAGAAGTAGTGTGTTAAAGAAGTTATGAAAAGAAAAGCAAACATTTTAAAAATAACGTAAGATGATTGTTAATGTAATTGTTTTGTCATTGATATGAGTGTTGCTGGCATATATATATATATATATATATAATATACACACACACACAGACACATATATAAACATATATATACATATAAACATATATATAAATATATATATATACACATCTATACACATATATATATACAGTTATATATATATACACATATACACGCATACATACACACACATACTGTATACATATATAGATCTGCAGCTGGAAGTCCACAAAGGTAGAAAATGAATCACGTCTCATAAAGTAGTTTTTATTCCTGAGCTTTCAACCCCTGCTTTAGGGGCCTTCATCAGAGGATAATGCTTAGACTTACAAGAATCAAAGGCAATATATAGCAAAAAAATTACGTGGGGGGGTAATTGGGTGTAAAGTTTTGTTTATTACGAACATGTTCTTCTTAAGTTTGCATATGCTGGATTTATGTCCAAGTGTCTGTTGTGAAATTCCCAATAAGTTTGATGTGTCACATGACCCTCTTCCTATTGAAAAAACAAAAGTTGGATCCAAAATGGCCGACTTCAAAATGGCCACCATGGTCACCACCCATCTTGGAAAGTTTCCCCCCTCACATATACTAATGTGCCACAAACAGGAAGTTAATATCACCAACCATTCCCATTTTATTAAGGTGTATCCATGTAAATGACCCACCCTGTAGGTCACACCTCTGAATTTGTTTCATTAAATGGACTCCACGTGTGCTAAATTTGGACTGCAATGAGCTTTTTAAAAAGTCATTAGCTTAGGGTTCACTTACATTTTCCTTAGATTTTATAACCCGTCTTCGATGGGAAGCACAGCTAACTAGAACCATAAATCAGTAAATTTTTCTGCACCATTTAATATGCAAAACCCTTGCATCCTTCAGTCAGAGTTAGTGTTGATTATTTAGGAATGGGGAGTGTAAAAGGGGTTGGGGTACCAGCAAGTAATCCCATTTAATGAGAATAGGAAATTAAAGAAAACAAATAGCATACAGCCAGTCAAATGAAAAAGAAGAGGAATGGAGCTCTGCACCTGACGAAGGATCCACATAGACCAGGGGTGCCGAACTCCAGTCCTGGAGGGCCGCAGTGGCTGCAGGTTTTCATTCTAACCACATTCTTAATTAGTGACCTGTTTATTTCTGCTCTTTTTTGTTTTTCTGCTCTTTTGTCTTAGTTTTAATTAACTAAGGGGTCTGAGTCGAGTTATTTCTTTTTTCCTTAATTAGCAGCCAAACAATAATGAGACACAAAAGGAGTCTCCACGTGACCAGCTAACCACATTATCTGGACATAAAGAAAGGTGAGGGTCTCGGTAAGGTTGATCTCTCAGGTCATCACAACATTTTGACGATATTCTTAGAAAACACAGAAAATCAACCGTTTTGGAAATGTCTGCTGTGGCAGAATGAGAGCAGCAGCAAGCTGTGAAATTAAATAACGGGCTTAATTAACAGCAAGAATTGGCTTCTCATAAAGGAACTGGTTGGAGAGAAAATGGTTGGAGTTGGAAGCTCCAGTTTAGCTGGTCATCTTTTGGCTCGTTTCACATCTCATTTCTGTTTGGCTGCCATTTAATGAAGAAAAGAATCAATTGAGAGGACTGAATCCTTAAAAACAAGGCTGTTAAAATGAAGGGAAAAGGGTAATTAGCAGTGAAAGCTGCTTGTTGATTAGAAAAAGGGTTAGAATGAAAACCAGCAGCCACTGCGGCCCTCCAGGCCTGGAGTTCAACACCCGCGACGTAGACAGATGACACACCAGCAAATGTTGGCTTTGTGGTTTTTATACCGCCATCTTGGAAGGGGTGTCTCTTCATGGTGGAAACTTGAGTCACTTGTCATCTAGCTGTCGAGTGTCAGAACTGCAGATGGCATTAGTGAGAGTGCCCCCTCTCTGCTAGGGGTGGTACTGCTAAGCTTTTTTGGGAGCCTTGAAGGTGTTCCTTAAGTGCACCATATGTATCATCAGATACTCACAAGAGAGTCTGGTCACTTCTGTCACTCGTATTTGCTGAAGTGCCATTTCATAAACATCTTCACTGAGCACTTGTTGCCTTTTTCTTCTTTTTTTTTAGTCTCTCAAATCTTATATCACTGGAATTAAGAGAAAACCTTCTTACGTATTTACCTGAGTGAGTATGCTTCCTCTTTGTTTTAAAGTAGAATATGTTTAAATACATATTGTGTTATTCTTATTTTAATATCACGTCTTGTTGAGGATCTTGTATAGTCTGTAATTAACATTTTTTATTTAATGACGTGAGAACTAAGAATAAATGTTTTCTTTAAGGTCACTGGCTCAGCTTCATAAACTGGAAGAGCTCGATTTAGGAAACAATGAGCTTTATCGTTTGGTAAGTATAATATTTATTTATTTTTTTTATCTACAGTATATTAATAAAAGGCAAATCCCTCACTGACTCACTCACTCACTGACTCATCACTAATTCTTCAACTTCCCCTGTAGGTAGAAGGCTGAAATTTGGCAGGCTCATTCCTTACAGCTTACTTACAAAAGTTAAGCAGGTTTCATTTTGAAATTCTACGCGTAACGTTCATAACGGTCGACAACGTCCGCCATGTTGAACTTTCTTATTTATGCCCCCATCTTCACGAAATTTGGTAGGCGGCTTCCCTGCGCTAACCGAAACCGATGTACGTACTTATTTGGTGGCATGATGCCACTGTCGGCCACCATATTGAAGTTTTCAACAGTCTAATTGTTACTTATGGGCCCATCTTCAAGAAATTTCGGTGGTTCCCAACGCTAACTGAATCCTACTTTACTTCAAGACATATATACGTCCATAGCCTGCAGCTCGGTCACCGTGTGAGGCGGCGTTGGGTCCCCCATCCCAACCCTTCCAAGTGGTTGGCTGCCTGCCTATATAAAGCCGTCCGTCGCTCCGGTCCCTACATTCCCTTCCTTGCTTCGCCACGGGATTCACGTCTCCCTGCTGATACCTACAGCCTTTTTATTTAATCCACGGCTTCTCCGCTGTTTTATTGCTCATTTATTACGATTATAGTTATTGTGTAGGTATTTTACACTTGCTTTACATTGTTCAGGTACCCATTTCCTTTATCATTCCAACCGTACCCCCATTAACATGTCTATCGAGGTGATCACCATCGATCAAAGAACTGTCACTTACCGAGTGGTTTCCATGCCCGGAGATGGCACCTACCTTTTCCATTCTCTGTGTTACATATTGCACGGCCACATCAGGCTCACTCTTGATATCCATTGTGTCTTATGTATTGAATGACTGGCACAGGTTCAAGGTGTGGACTGATGACGGTACAGGAGATAATTAGACTACACAGGAGCACTAGAAGAGTGAAATGCTTAAGCCCTTCACCTATGGTTCTGCATGTGAGTTGATGGCTGCCGCTGAATTGTTCGGTTGTCACTTTCAAGTGTACCGAAATGGCCAAATATTTTACACCTTTCGACAACCGCCAATGCCTCTTAAACATCTTAGATTGACAGGTGACGATTTCAGTAGTGGACACTTTGATGTTTATGAATGTTTAAACTCTCAAAAGCTGGATGTGAAGTTATCGATGAAACCGGTTGTGTGCTTACAACGCTTGACAGATGCTGAATGTCACTTCAACACAACAAGCCCTACAAATACTGTAGTCATTGAAACAAACCATGAAACTCAAACCGATTATGACAGCAGCAATCCAAGCTGTGAGATTTGAGACAAGATTACTGTTCACATGGCCGACTGTACGTTACATGCTCAAGAGTAAGCTCAGCGCACAGCTTGGTCAGATTACAACCGGAGGGCGAACTCACAACGTGGTATACAAAGAGATCCTTAACAAATAATTATTGGGATATTTTCCCTCAGTTTAAAAAGGTTTAATTTTCTTCTTAATAAAAATTTTAAGGCAGTACTTTGCCGCTGCGAAGCGCGAGTATTTTGCTAGTCATACTAATAAAAGGTAAAGCCCTCACTCACTCACTCACTGACTCATCACTAATTCTCCAACTTCCCGTGTAGGTAGATGGCTGAAATTTAGCAGGCTCATTCCTTACAGCTTACTTACAAAAGTTGGGCAAGTTTCATTTCGAAATTCTACGCGTAATGGTCATAACTGGAACCTATTTCTCTCCATATACTGTAATGGACTTTAGCGCGATGGCCGTGGGGGGCGGAGCTGCATGTGACATCATCACGCCTCCCACATAATCACGTGATCTGACTGTGAACGCAGTACGTAGAAACGAAGGAAGAGCTCCCAAAGAGCGCTGAAGATAAACGCCGAATACTTTATTCGCGAGATAAAAGTTTCTCGCTACAGCAATTTTAACTCCGTTACAAAGTGATCCAAAGTCTCGTTTATACCTCGTGTCTTCTCATTAAACGTTTAAGTGCCGGGTCTTAGCTAACATTAAATAAAGCCGTGGACATTGCAACATCACACAAGAGAGCGGCTCACGTGAACTGACTGAGCGCAGATGCAGTGATCACTTCCATGCATCAAACCTGTTCAAAAAACACATTACACAATTGACAAGGTAGGAAAAGAATGTGCTCTGAGTTGAGCTCCACGGCTAACGCGGTCTTGCGGAAGCAACTTCGTCACATTGCCACCAAATACTCACAGAAAAATCCACAAGTTAATACACACGCTGTCTCTAGAGTTTCTCCACATTCTGAATGTATTCCACGCATCCCGTTACACCCTCTGATCTCCCATTTCAATTCAGATGCCTCCAATTTCCAGTAAGGCTCTGCTGTGCGATGACAAGTAAGAAGTCTCAGGGACAGACCCTACAAAAGGTTGCCATTGATTTGAAGCAACTTTGCTTTCCTCCTGGACAAAACTATACGTTACATTCTCAAAAGTAATGTCAGTGCACAGCTTGGTCATATTACAACCGGAGTGCTGAACTGACAACGTGGTATACAAAGAGACCCTTAACAGATAGTTATTGGGATATTTTCCCTCAGTTTAAAAAGGTTTACTTTTCTTCTTAATAAAAATTTAAAAGCAGTTCTTCGTCGCTGCAAAGGGCGGGGATTTTGCTATATACAATATATGTAGTGGGTACAGAAAGTATTCAGACCCCCTTTAATTTTTCACTCTTTGTTATATTGCAGCCATTTGCTAAAATCATTTAAATTATTTTTTTTCCTCATTAATGTACACACAGCACCCCATATTGAAAGACAAAAAAAAAAGAATTTTTGAAATTGTTGCAGATTTATTAAAAAAGACAAACTGAAATATCACCTGGTCCTAAGTATTCAGACCCTTTGCTCAGTATTTAGTAGAAGCCCCCTTTTGAGCTCATCCAGCCAGGAGTCTTCTTGGGAAAGATGCAACAAGTTTTTCACACCTGGATTTGGGGATCCTCTGCCATTCCTCCCTGTACTTGGCCGCATTCATCTTTCCTTCGATTGCAACCCGTCATCCTGTCCCTGCAGCTGAAAAACACCCCCACAGCATGATGCTACCACCACCATGCTTCACTGTGGGGACTGTATTGGACAAGTGATGAGCAGTGCCTGGTTGTCTCCACACATACCGCTTAGAATTAAGGCCAAAAAGTTCTATCTTGGTCTCATCATACCAGAGAATCTTATTTCTCAACATCTCGGAGTCCTTCAGGTGTCTTTTAGCAAACTCCATGTGGGCCGTCATGTGTCTTGCACTGAGGAGAGGCTTCCGACAGGCCACTCTGCCATAAAGCCCTGACTGGTGGAGGGCTGCAGTGATGGTTGACTTTCTACAACTTTCTCCCATCTCCTGACTGCATCTCTGGAGCTCAGCCAAAGTGATCTTTGGGTTCTTCTTTACCTCTCTCACCAAGGCTCTTCTCCCCCGGTAGCTCAGTTTGGCCGGACGGCCAGCTCTAGGAAGGGTTCTGGTCGTCCCAAACGCCTTCCATTTAAGGATTATGGAGGCCACTGTGCTCTTAGGAACCTTAAGTGCAGCAGAAATTTTTGTAACCTCGGCCAGATCTGTGCCTTGCCACAATTCTGTCTCTGAGCTCTTCAGGCAGTTCCTTTGACCTCCTGATTCTCATTTGCTCCGACATGCATTGTGAGCTGTAAGGTCTTATATAGACAGACAGGTGTGAGGCTTTCCTAATCAAGTCCAATCAGTAGAATCAAACACAGCTGGACTCAAATGAAGGTGATCTCAAGGATGAGCAGAAGAAATGGAAAGCACCGGAGTTAAATATATGAGTGTCACAGCAAAGGGTCTGAATACTTAGGACCAGGTGAGATTTCAGTTTTTCTTTTTTAATAAATCTGCAACAGTTTCAAAAATTCTTTTTTTGTCAGTCAATATGGGGTGCTGTGTGTACATTAATGAGGAAAAAATTAATTTAAATGATTTTAGCAAATGGCTGCAATATAGCAAAGAGTGAAAAATTGAAGAGGGTCTGAATACTTTCTGTACCCACTGTATATACTGTATGTATGTGTGTATGTATGTATGTGTGTATATATATATATATATATATATATATATATATATATATATATATATATATATATTGTCAGGGATGCCAGAGGCCATGACCTGGCCCGGACGCCATCATGAGGGACCGGATGTGGGTCTGTGCCCACCCTGGATCACGTGGGGGTCGCCTTCCTGGTTGCTTTGGGGACCCACGGGTACAGGGCATGGAAGCTCCACCCTGTAGGGGCCCGTGGTCACCGGCAGGAGGTGCCCCAATGCCTTGGGGACCTGTTAGAAGAATTAGGACGGGTGCGCGGAGAGCTGCCGGGAGGACAGCCGGCACTTCCGCCACGCTGGGGCGTGGCTAGAAGAGGAATGCCGGGAACACCTGGGGCTCATCCGGGGACTGTATAAAAGGGGCCGTCTCCCTTCATTCGGGGCTGGAGTCGGAGGCGGAAGGACAAAGCTCAGGAGAGCTGTGGAGGCGGCCCGAAGAGAAAGGCATTGTGGCCAGGAACTGTGATTGGGGTATTGGTGCACGTGACTGGGGTCTGAGTGACCAATGAACTGGGGTCTTTGTGACCATATCATTTGTATATATTGTAAATAAACGTGTGGTGGTGTTTTATCAACATGTCCGCCTGTCTGTGTCCGGGCCGGGTTCACAATATATATATATATATATATATATATATATATATATATATATATTTATGTAGATATTTATGTAGATATATATATTTATGTAGATATATATATTTATGTAGATATGTATATATATATTTATGTAGATATGTATGTGTGTATGTATGTAGATATTGTCGCAGGCGGCTGGTGATGGAGCCCAGCCTGGACACCCAGGAGCACCGGAGGAGGACTTGTATTGTTTCTGTTTCACTTTAATATGCTGTATTTGTTACACCTGGGATAAAAAGTAAGCAAACTATCGCTGCTTAAATCAGTTGATATATAAACGTTTGTGCTTCCAAGGGAAAGTGCTTTTTTTTTTTTTAAAGAAACCTAATAAATAAATACCATTATTATCTTATATATAAGTATCTATGCATGTCTGTCTGTCCGGCCTGGAAGTGTGAGGTTACAGCATGAAGCTCAAAAAGGCGGCCCCCAAGTTAACGAGTCGGAAGAAGAACGAAGTGCGAGGCTACGGCGTTAGGTTGAAAGAAAAGCGAAACCTCCGACTAAAGACAAATTCACGGAGCTGCTAATACACAAGCGAGGCGAGCACATCGACAACATGAAACCTCCGAGGAGAGATAAAACCTAACCTTTAACCTGTGCGTTAATTCTTCAGTCACACAAGACTCCTGATATTCCAGTTGTTCCATCTTCACTGTTTAGATGAGAAGAGGCCATTAAGCTCAACAAAGCTCACTAGTCCTCTCCAATTAAAGCTTCCAATTCGAAAAGATCGAGTTTTTAAGGTCCCTAAAATCCTTCTGTCCATTCAACTTGTGTAAAGAAAAACTTGGTAATATTTCTGCAAACAAGTTTCCAACAGTGTCCACAAGTACTTTTTAAACTCTTTTTAAAGTTACAGCATTAGTCCACTGGACTAACTCCCTTCATAATCTTAAAACACTTCACTCAGGTCTCCTCTTAATCTTCTTTTTCTTAAACTGTAAAGGCTCAGCTCTTTTAATCTTTCCTCATAACTCATCCCCTGTAGCTCTTCTCAGCCTAGTCGCTCTTCTCTGGACCTTCTCTGGTGCTGTTATGTCCTTTTTGTAGCCTGGAGACCCAAACTGCACCCAGGACTCCAGATGAGGCCTCACCGGTTTGTTATAAAGCTCCTGTGACTTGTACTGCACACATCAAGGCGCTATATAACCTGACATTCTGTTTGCCTTCTTAATGGCCATTTGACCTCAGCATTGGGGTCTTACAATGTGATACAGTATATGGATGCTAGTTTTCTACTAATTACATATTCATGTTTTATAAGCTTGTATGGATTTTTTTAAATTACTTATTCATTATCAAATTGTATTTGTTTTTTCTTTTCTCATACCTTTCTCTTGTGACATCTGTTTTATTGATTTATTTTTTTTTATTTTATTGGTAGAAAGTAACATTCCATGCAATCAAATCTTTGATATCCTTTATATGAAATTGTGCAATAGAAATGAATGATGGTGTTGTTATTAATGTACATGTATATTCAAATATCAGTTTAGATTTATTTATTAATACAGGCTTGACTATTTTTTAGCTAGCATCACTGTGTCGTGGAACCAGGATTAGGCCTGTGACTACTTGGGAAACAGCTGCAATAAAACATGTTTGCAATCCCAAAGGTATCCTTATCCTTATCAAGGAAACCATAAATGTCCAGAATTTTTTTATTTAAGTAAAACACGGACGATAACAATCTGTAATCTTAGCAGGGTTGGTTGTGATGCTTAGCTTGGGAATGGTGGTACAATAAGTCAGTCTTTATAATGGAGTCCAAATGTGCCTTATTATTACTAGAATTAGTTCTGGTCTGCTGAATAATACTTACAAATTATTTCCTTCCCTGCTCTTAAATATGTAATAATGCTGTATTTCTGAATTATCACTAATTTTATTTATTTATTTGTTTTAGCCTGAAACGATAGGTTCACTTTCAAACTTGAAGGACCTGTGGTTGGATGGGAATCAGTTAGCAGATCTGCCAGTGGTGCGTATCACTTTACTCTGTGACCCTAAAATTGCCAGTCCAGTTAAGTGGAGTTCTTGTCATTTGAACTGAATGGGTGATTTTACTTTTACGCTATTTTGTAAATAGTACAGAGTTATGGAGTTACCTCTAATTTTAGCATTTTTCTTACAAACAAGTATGTGTCCACTGTGAATGTGAGTTGAAAGAATATTTTCGTGCAGAGGACAGTGAGATATTAAACTTGGGTCTTCCATCCATCCGTTATCCAACCCGCTATATCCTAACTACAGGGTCACGGGGTCAGCCGGAGCCAACACAGGGCACAAGGCAGGAAACAAACACCGGGCAGGGCGCACACACACACACACACACACCAAGCACACACTAGGGACAATTTAGGATCGCCAGTCCACCTAACCTGCAAGTCTTTGGACTGTGGGAGGAAACCCACGCAGACACGGGGAGAACATGCAAACCCCACAGAGGGAGTACCCGGGAAGTGAACCTGAGTCTCCTAACTGCAAGGCAGCAGCGCCAACGTGCCACCCTGGAGGTCAAGCATCACCCCAAAAGCTGATAGTAGATGTCACATAGTATACGTGTACCAAATTTCAGCTCAATCGGCCAAATGGTTTGCGAGCTACAGGTGATTTAAAATCCTCGACAGACAAACGGACAGCTATGGTAGCGTATTACATATAAAGATTTCCCCCCCCTAATGTTGCTGGGATTGGCTCCTAATGCCCTGGTCCTCTGCGAAAAGTGAAAGTGGGCATGTGTATGAATATTGGATGGCCTGGCACTTGCTGTCTAGAGAGGCTCCAGCTGCCCATGAACTTGTTAAAAGAACCAGGCTGTAAAAGCAGATGTATAGTTTCAGTCTTTCTCTGTTGTTTTATTATGTCTTACTTACGTTTCTTATCAGCGCAACAAGCCAAACGGCCAGAGTCCTTGACAGATTATTTTTTGCTGACTGAAGTAAAAAAAAAAACCTGCCTTTAAAAAAGATAATTTAAAAAAAAAATAATAAATTCTGCCAATTGCCTAAAGCTTCTTAGAGTGACTGCAATCTGAAAATCTTAACTGCATTTTCCTTTTACAGTAAATGTATCGTAAAATGTTTACAAGTCTGAACAAGAGCAATTTCTTTTCATTTTAAATAGGAAATTGGAAGCATGAAAAACCTGCTTTGTTTGGATGTGTCAGAGAATAAACTGGAAAGGCTCCCTGAAGAGATCAGCGGGCTGTCTGCACTGACTGACCTCCATGTATCCCAGAATCTTCTTGAGACTTTGCCGGAGGGCGTAGGTATGTAAATCTTATATTTCTCAAGACCCAAACCAAACCCTCCATGATCCTGTACCACCACAGTCACGGATATCAAATCAGGACACAGGACACACGTTTCTGCAGTCTCTTGTTACATCTGTTATGAGTGGGAAGCCACAAGATGCCAAGTGGCATTAGGGCCTTAGGATTAAAAAACATCATTGAAACGATTCTTCTGGGATAAGTGTTTCCAAACATGTATGGATAGATTGATGGAGCTTTTACTGTGTCTCTGTACTTTTGTGTTTGTTCTTTATTTTGCCTTATGCAATTTCTCATATTAGGAATTTGTTAGTTTTTGCATACCCCTTGGGGTCAGAGCGCAGGGTCAGCCATTGTACAACACCCCTGGAGACTCAAGGGCCCAGCAGAGTAGGATCTCTTTTGGCAGACACGGGGATTCGAACCGGCATCCTTTGGGATACCAGCGCAGATCCTTGGCCTCAGAGCCACCACTTCCGCCCTTTTTTGTTTATTGTGTTTTTTGTTAAAAAAAAAAAAAATGGTGTTCATTATAGGACAGGCACTGTACAGTCGTATGAAAAAGTTTGGGAACCCCTCTTAATTCTTTGGATTTTTGTTTCTCACTGGCTGAGCTTTCAAAGTATCAACTTCCTTTTAATATCTGACATGCCTTATGGACACAGTAGGATTTAGGCAGTAACATTAAATTTATTGGATTAACAGAAAATATGTAATATGCATCCTAACAAAATTAGACAGGTGCATAAATGTGGGCACCCCAACCAGAGATATGACATCAATACTTAGCTGAGCTTCCTTTGCCCCTTTGAGCCTCCAGACGCTGTCCTCCTATAGCCTGTGACGAGTGTCTGGATTTTGGATGGAGGTATTTCTGACCATTCTTCATACAAAATCTCTCCAGCTCAGTTCAATTTGATGGACAGCCTGCTTCAAATCATCCCATAGATTATTGATGATATTCAAGTCAGGGGACTGTGACGGCCATTCCTGAACATTGTACTTCTCCCTCTGCATAAATGCCTTTGTAGATTTCAACTGTGTTTTGGGTCATCGTCTTGTTGGAATATCCAACCCCTGCATAAGTAACTTCAACTTTCTGACTGATACTTGAACATTATCCTGAAGAATTTGTTGATATTGGGTTGAATTCATCCGACCCTTGACTTTAACAAGGGCCCCAGTCCCTGAAGTAGCCACACAGCCCCACAGCATGATGGGACCTCCACCAAATTTGACAGGAGGTAGCAGGTGTTTTCCTTGGAATGCGGTGTTCTTCTTCCGCCATGCAAAGCGCTTTTTGTTCTGACCAAATAACTCCATTTGTGTCTCATCAGTTCAAAGCACTTTATTCCAAAATGAATCTGGCTCGTCTAAATGAGCATTTGATACAACAAGCGACTCTGTTTGTGGCGTGAGTGCAGAAAGGGCTTCTTTCTCATCACCCTGCCTGCCATACGGATGTTCTTTGTACAAATTGCGCTGAATTGCAGAACGATGTTCAGATACACCATCTGCAGTGAGATGTTCTTGCAGGTCTTTGGAGGTGATCTGTGGTTGTCTGTCCCCATTCTAACAATCCTGCTCATATGCCACTCCTGTACTTTTCTTGGCCTGCCAGACTTGGGTTGGTTTAACATGAACTGTGCCTGTGGCCTTCCATTTCCTGATTCCATTCCTTACAGTTGAAACTGACAGTTTAAACCTCTCAGATGGCTTTTGTGTCCTTCCCCTAAACCAGGAGACTCAACAATCTTTCTTTTCAGATCTTTGGAGAGTTGCTTTGAGGATCCCATGCTGTCTGTCACTCTTCAGAGGAGAGTCAAAGGGAAGGAAGCACAACTTACAATTGACCACCTTAAATACCTTTGACCACTCATGATTGGACACTCCTGTCTATGAAGTTCAAGGCTTGATGAGCTCATCATACCAAGTAATCAGCATTGAGCAGCAACAGGCATTCAAATCAGCACAATGACAAGGGGACCCACATTTGTGCACAGCCAGTTTCCACATTTGATTTCATTTCATACAACTAAATACAGCGCCACTAAAAATCTTTGTTCGGAAAACACCGCAGTGCTCAGATGTTCCTAGGAAATGAAAGACACACCACTGACATCTTTATTGTTGAAAGGAGAGTCAGTGATTATGCAGGCTGAGAGGAGTTCCCAAACTTTTTTCATGACTGTATATACTGCCTATAAAAAAGTATTCATCACCTTATTGTTATACAATCACAACTTACAATCACAGTGAATTCATTTGGACTCTTTGAACACTGATCAACAGAAAGAGGCTCTTTAATGTCAATTAGCAGGTTCAAATGTGCATCAGTAAATCAGTTCTTTACAGAAACCCGATTTCTAAAATGCTGTGTAAACCCCTATTGTGATTTAAGAAATCAGGTTATTGGCCGTCTTAACAGCGTTATAGACCCCTGGAGCAAAGCAGTGCACTGGGACTTTTACCTACACAACCATTCACAGGAATTAAAATGTAAATTGTCGATTTAAATGAAACATATATTTATTGTATTGGTACTTCCAACAAAACCAGTGTTTAAACATTTAAAAACATGCAGTACAACAAAGACGAATCAACACAAACGTCTCAACAATACAACATGAGCCTTAAAAAAACACAAAAATGTCATCGTATAAATGATACTCGATTGGTAAACCATACAGATGGAGATGGCAGAGTATGAAATTACTATGAATTTTTTATTATTAATCAAGAGTTTGGGAAATTTCTTTGGAGAGAATTGAGTTGAAGTGACGTTAACAGATACGCTTTCACGTGAGGTCGTGCGTGCGATCCGTAGACATATGGTCACGTGAGGTCGCAGAGGTGACCGTGATACTAAATCAGAGGCGAATGCCAATTTCGAACACAATAGCAAATATTTATAGTTGAGTATAGTATTTATTTATTGACAGCAAGTCTCAACATACATGGATTAGCCTGGGGCCCAGCATGCCCTTGCGTTAAGACGGCCCTGGCCTCTGAGAATCCTGATTAACGGAGGTAGATTTCTCTGCGAATAATTCAATTATGTTGCCATGTAAACCCTTAATCGGGTTATTGTGAAGGAGTTTGTAGTCTTTGCATGTCCATTGCACTTTGTCAGCCTGCTCATATATTTGCTTCACACACGATTTCAGCAGCCACAGGTAGAAGCGTCCATAAAATACATTTCCAAAAAAAGGCAAAAAATGCTCTAGAGATCGCATTATTTCTACTCCTGGCTGAAAGAAACTGCTTTAGTATTTCAGAAATTGCTAGATTTATGTTGATTGGCTGAATATTCAGTGCCCAGCTCAGCAACACAATCCCGATAGCAGTAGGGTTAAAGTATATTAACAGTAATGTGCGTTATGTTGTCTGATTACTTCTTAAAGTAATGAGTAACCTAACACAATACTTCATCAAATTGAAAGAAAAATACTTATGTAGTTGTTATTCCATATTTATAATACACTAGCTGTGTAAGCCTGTGCTGTAAAAAGCCCAGGGCCCTAGAAACTATTGAAATCGTCAGGGGGAAAAAAAATTGAAATGTAGAAATGTCAGGTAATTGAAAATAATTACTCTGGGGGTCTCTCTCCTGGGAGGATTGGTTTTGCCGACGTGCTTGCATCGCTTGTGTATTAGCAGTGGAAGGAAAAGTAAAAGGGATACCGTTTTGCAGATGTTGGTGGCTAAACGACTTTGTCTTTCTTCGGAGGTTTCGTTTCGCCGACGTGCTCGCATCGCTTGTGTATTAGCGGCTAAGGGACTTTGTCTTTCTTGCAGATATGCAGATTAGTAGTTAAAGTATAATTAATAAACTCATTGCCACCCTTTTACATGGGATGGCTAAGGCCTGATGTGCTTGTTTTAGATTTTTTAAGCATAAGCGAGTGGAAAAGCAAACACGACGGATGGGTGGCTAGATGATGCTTTGTCTACCAGGGGAAAATGAGATGTTTACAGAAGGTCAAGAAAAATATCTACTTATATATACAATCCGAAGCCTCAAAGTGCAATGATTTTGTGTGACGTTTTTTGTCACGCTGGCAAGTAGGGGGGAACCCCCTAGTAAAAATTATAAATAAAAACAAACACACAAAAACTTCTGCTATTGGATAGCAGGCTTGTAGGTGACAATGCGGTGTGGTCAGATCTCCCCAGTTGTGCCACAGATTTACATTAACATTTCAGCAGGTCCAGTTTGTTGAGTCCTCAAAGGGGTCGTGCTGATAAACGTCAGTTTCTTCCAAATTTCTACTGATTGAAGTCGCGTGCATTCTAGGGTCAGAATGGTTCATTATTAGAGTGTTTGTAATAGAGGGACTTATTTCTGTTGCTGAGTTAATAAATGTTACCATTACTTAACATTAAATGTAAAAAAATGTCCAAAATATACATATTGGATTAGATAAATTTTATTAATCAAATTGGGAAATGTATATGCAGACAGCAGCAGAAGTATAAAAACAAGGATACAGACTCATAGGACAAATAATACAGTCAATTAATAATTAGATAAATACACGTACATAATGTATATTGTGCAGAAATTGCAAAATTCACTTAGAGTAATAATTGTAATAATAAATTTTATTAGGTAACAATTCATCCTTTTTTTTTTTTTTTTTTTTTTTGGGAGAGTTGTTGTCCGTAGGAAGTCAACATTCTTTATATGTCATAATTAGGCTGAGTATTTGTTCTCTGCAGGAAAACTAAAGAAGTTATCCATTCTTAAAGTGGATCAGAACCGTCTAATTCAGCTGCCTGAGAGCATTGGTGAATGTGAGGGCCTCACCGAGCTTGTTCTGACAGAAAATCAGTTGACTGTAAGTAAATGATCATTTCATGGCAATGGTCCACCATTAGATATCCATCGACCTGGAAAGGTGTGGTCGAGATAAAAAGAATCCATTAGTGTTAATATAATTTTGACTCACCCTGTAGTGCCTTTCATGTCTGTCTGTCTGTCTTTTATATACAGTAATCCCTCCTCGATCGCGGGGGTTGTGTTCCAGAACCCCCCACAATAGGTGAAAATCCGCGAAGTAGAAACCATATGTTTGTATGGTTATTTTTATATATTTTAAGCCCTTAGAAACTCTCTGCACAGTTATATAGTATACCCTCGTTTATTGCGGTTAATCCGCTCCAGACAGATAAATGCCTTTCCAAGAAGTAGGTTTCTTTATTTATAAATCTAATATTTTCGCAGTTAGAGCATTGAAAACCTGTTTACGACCTTCTAAATATGTTTTTTTAACATTATTAGTGCCCCCTAGACATGAAGTAACACCCTTTAGTCAAACGTTTAAACTGTGCTCCATGACAACAGACAGAGATGACAGTTCTTTCTCACAATTAAAAGAATGCAAACAGATCTTCCTCTTCAAGGTGCGCATCAGGAGCGGAGAATGTCAGATAGAGAGAGTAAAGTGAACAATCAAAAAGTCAATAGGGCTGTTGCGCTTTAAAGTATGCAAGCACTGCGATAAAGCGGCGCAATGAAGGGATCCATGTGAAGGTAACCTTTCAGCATTTTTTTACAGGCGCGTCCGTATCTTCTAAGCAAACGGCCCCTCTGCTCACACACCCTCCGTGAAGAGCAGATAATGGGGCCAATCATACGCTCCCTGATGGTATTGCATGATGGATAAGTATCTGCCTGTATTTCTCAGAGAGAGTGAAAGAGACAGAGAAAAGCAAACAATGAAAAATCAATACGGGCTGTTAGAGCTTTTAAGTGTGCGAAGCAGCGCGCGGGAAGCATATCGTATATCATTGAGGAGTTTTATTTAATATGAAATACGTGCTCTGATTGGGTAGCTTCTCAGCCGTCCCCCAATAGCGTCCCTTGTATGAAATGAGCTGTTTGAGCTGAGGGGCTGTTTGCACAGAGGATACGGACGCTCCTGTAAAAAATGCCGCTTTATCGCGGTGCTTCGGCATAATTAAAAGCCCAAAAGCACGTATTGATTCTTTGATTGCTTTTCTCTCTCTCGCTCTCTCTGACATTCTCTGCTCCTTTGAAGAGGAAGATCTGTTTGCATTCTTTTAATTGTGAGAAAGAACTGTCATCTCGGTCTTGTCATGGAGGACAGTTTAAACTTTTGACTAAAGGGTGTTATTTCATGTCTAGAGGGCTCTAATAATGTTAACAGTGTGGGAGAGTTTATAAGGGCTTAAAATATATAAAAATAACTACACAAACATATGGTTTCTACTTCGCAGATTTTCACCTATCGCGTGGGGGTCTGGAACGATCAAGGAGAGATTACTGTAGTGCATTTTTTATCTATCTATCTATCTATCTATCTATCTATCTATCTATCTATCATATAGTGCATTTTTTATCTATCTATCTATCATATAGTGCATTTTTTATTATATAGTGTCTTTCATATCTATCTATCTCTATCTATCTATCATATAGTGCCTATCTATCTATCTATCTATCTATCTATCTATCTATCTATCTATCTATCTATCTATCTATCTATCTATCTATCTATCCATCCATTTCCTAACCCGCTGAATCCAAATACAGGGTCACGGGGGTCTGCTGGAGCCAATCCCAGCCAACACAGGGCACAAGGCAGGAACCAATCCTGGGCAGGGTGCCAACCCACCACAGTCTATCTATCTATCTGTCTATCTATCTGTCTATCTATTATATAGTGCCTTTCATGTCTGTCTATCTATTATATAGTGCCTTTCATGTCTGTCTATCTCTCTATGCCTTTGTGATCAATCTATCGCTCTATCAGATGTGAAAACTTCCAAAGGGGGTGCATACTTTTATCAGTCACTGCATATAGGATTTTTCTTTCATCCATTGTTTTCTCACTTTTATTGGAAAACCTTGAAAACTACTTTTTGATTAATTGTTTCATATTTTGACTGTCACAGAGTTTGCCAAAAACCATTGGGAAGCTTCGAAAGCTGTCCAACTTCAATTGTGACAGAAACCGATTACTGACTTTACCAAAAGAGGTAAGATACATTACATTAAATGTGGAAGTGTATGTCGTCATCTGTGTATTTAACATGAATTAGGATTAAGTACAATCTTTTTTAAAATATTTGAACTGGTAAAAGTAAATATTTTAAATGGATTGTTAGGTAATTTGAAATGTCTTCCCCTTGGTGTGTTCTTTGTGACGGACATGGTCATGGGTTGCTTTTCATTTAATAATGACTAATTATAAGCTAGCTTTGTTGGTAGGGTTTTTACACAACGGCGTTTTCATTTTCTCAAACTAAAGTCTTTTTCAGTAGTAAACCTTTTCCTTTTTTTGGTTTTTGTCCCCTTCATGATTGTGATAAACTTGGTAGATGGTGATGGTGTCAGTTTGTGCATTTATGCTTAATTGTTTTTAAAATCCTCTGGCTTTCTACCATAAAATGTAGCTGTTTGTCTTTTACTTGATATATTTTTTGACCGTGCCAAGTCTTAATGCAACACAAGTCAATGGAAGATCAAAGAAGTGAAACGCCAGTTGTTTGTGGTCACCACATACCTCATTGAAGGTGGCCATCCTGCGTAAAGGTTTACAAACTAATACATACCTATTACAGTGTAAGCAGACACAGTGGCATTCATGTACGTGCGGTACGCAATCATACATATTGAGTGTAAAATTAGTGGAATAGAGTAATAAAGACAACCAGTTCAATTCTAGAATGGGTGATACTGCAGGGCGCTTCTGTTGGGTGGTTTGCAGGTGAGTATCCGGCTCAGGATGCCCACTTAGAATCGGGCAATGCATTCGGTGTTTTGTGTTTTTCCTGACAGTTGAATTTGCAATTCTTTGTATTCTCTTAAATTTATCAACATTTTGCTTTGTTTTAAATGTTGTTGGTCCTTTGAGCATGCACTGTCACATTATAACCTGAAACAAGCCAACGTCTGCACTTTTTACCGTCTGTAACTGCTTTATTCTTCTTAATAAAGTGATTATCTTCTAACCTGTTCAGTATCTTACTTATAGCAAAAGGGGTTTCAAATTTGGATTGCTTTTTTTTTTTATATATATACAGTAAGGTGTCATTCTGCATAAACATTTTTCACCATTGACATTTTACAAAATATTTCAAAGTATTTTTTCAGCAAATTGGATGTTATCATCTGCCCAGTGCAAAATTAATATTAACTCAAAGTGCAACACCTACATACTTGTATGTGATTTGACAATTTCATAACAGTAAATAATTATTCCATCAACATTTTTGAGTGATGACCGTAATTAATAAAATGCATTTCCATGAATTATAGCATCTATCAGATTGTTTTGTTAACAAATCTATGACTCATCAGCCTTTTGTTTTAGCTACAGAATACACTTTTTTTTTCTTCAATGCTGCTTTATTCTCAATAATTATTTAGCTGATGACTCAGACTCCTCTAATTTTTCTTAACCTTGGGACATCTTCCAAAAATGTTCCCATTGTGTCTTTTTTAAAATGATGAAAAGCATGTTAGATAATTTGATTAGACCATTAGAAATATTCAATGAGAACGGGCCATTCGGACCAACAAAGCTCACCAGTCATTTTCAACTTAATTTGTCTAAAATAACAAGCTTAGTTTTGAAGGCTCCTAAAGTCCCCCTGCCCACCACACTCCTTGGTCTCTTATTCCAAGTGTCTATCGTTCTCTGAGTAAAGAACAACTTCCTAATGTTTGTGTGACATTTCCCCTTCACAAGTTGCCAACTGTGTCCCCGTGTTGTTGATGAACTCATTTTAAAGTCACCGTCTAGATCCACTGGATTGATTTTAAACACATCAGTCATGTCTCCTCTAAATCTCCTTGTAGCCCTGGAGTCTTCCTCATCGCTCTTCTCTGGACTTTTTTCAGTGCTGTTATGTCCTTTTTGTAGCCTGGAGACCCAAACTGCACCCAGGACTCCAGATGAGGCCTCACCAGTGTGTTATAAAGTGTGAGCAGAACCTCCTGTGACTTGTACTGCACACATCAAGGCGCTATATAACCTGACACTCTGCTAGCTTTCTTAATGGCTTCTCTACACATTGTCTGGTAGTTAATAATGTCGAGTCCACTGGACTGATTCCCTTCATCATTTTGCACACTTCACTCAGGTCTCCTCTTCATCTCCTTAAGGCTCAGATCTTTTAATCTTTCCTCATAACTCATCCCCTGTAGCCTTGAATCAGCCTAGTCGCTCTTCTCTGGACTTCTTCTAGTGCTGCTGTGTCTTTATGGAGACCCAAACTGCACACAGGACTCCAGATGAGGCCTCACCAGTGTGTTATAAAGACTGAGCAGAACCTCCTGTGACTTGTACTGCACACATCAAGGCGCTATATAACCTGACACTCTGTTAGCCTTCTTAATGGCTTCTGAACACTGTCTGGTAGTTGATAGTGTCAAGTCTACTACGACTCCTAAACTCTGCTTATAAGGTGTACTCTCGATTTTCAGACCTCCCATTGTGTATTCGACCCTCACTTTTTTACTTCCTTTGTGTAATTCTTTACATTCACTTGCACTAAATGGTTAAAGGTCTCAAGTCCTTGATTTCTTCCCCAGTACCCCTGGACTCGGCCTGGTTGCTCTTCTCTGGACCTTTTCTTGTGCTGTTATGTCCTTTTTGTAACCTGGAGACCAAAACTGCACACAGGACACCAGATGTGGCCTCACCAGTGTGTTATAAAGCTTGAGCAGAACCTCCTGTGACTTGTACTGCACACGTCAAGGCGCTATATAACCTGACACTCTGTTAGCCTTCTTAATGGCTTCTCTATACATTGTCTGGCAGTTGATAGTGTCGAGTCCACTGGACTAATTCCCTTCATCATTTTAAACACTTCAGTCAGGTCTCCTCTTCATCTTCTTTTGTTTAAACTGTAAAGGCTCAACTCTTTTAATTCTTCCTCATAACTCATCCCCTGTACCCCTGGACTCAGCCTAGTCGCTCTTCTCTGGACCTTTTCTTGTGCTGTTATGTCCTTTTTGTAAACCGGAGACCAGAACTGCCCCCAGGACTCCAGATGAGGCCTCACCAGTGTGTTATAAACTCTGAGCAGAACCTCCTGTGACTCCACACATCAAGGCACTATATAACCTGAGAGTCTGTTAGCCTTCTTCATGGCTTCTGCACACTGCCAGGAAGTTGATAGCTTAGAGTCCACTACGACTCCTAACTCCTTCTCATAAGGTGTAGTTTTGATTTTCAGTCCTCCCATTGTGTGTGTATTTTATATGTTTGATTCTTTACATTTATTGACATAAATTTCCATCTGCTACAAATCTGCTCAAGCCTGTATGTTGTCCAAGTCCCTCTGTGGTGATTCAGCAGATTCTTAATTGTCTGCCAGTCCATCTAACTTGGTATCATCTGCAACTTAACCAGCTTGTCATTTATATTCCTTTCCAAATCATTTACATATATTAAAAATAACAGTAGGCCTAGCGTGATGAGTTATGAACACTGGACACAGTTGGAAACTTGTTAAGGATAAATTTAGGAAGTTTTTCTTTACCCAGAGAATCACAGACACATGGAATAAGTGACCAAGTAGTGTGGTGGACAGTAGGACTTTAGGGACTCTCAAAACTCAACTTGACGTTATTTTGTAAGAATTGGGTAGACAGGATTGGTGAGTTTTGTTGGGCTGAATGGCCTGTTCTCGTCCAGATTGTTCAAATGTTCAAAAAAGTGAAACACTACTTTTGAATGAAGTCCTGCCTGTTCCTTTATTCATTGGTCGGGAGTTCTGTCTTCAATTCAGAAGCATGTTAGGACTTGGTGAGAACACGATGATGGTTAGTTAGTTATTCTCTGATATGTTAAACAACCCATAAATTACTTACAAACTAACATTTTCATGTTAGCAAATTAGAGAGATTGGCGTGCTTTGTGGGGCTGAATGGCCTGGGTTGTATGCATGCTGCGCAAAGTGGCAATGATGTTTTTCATCTTAAATTTTTGCGATCAGTGCATATTATTGTGTTTCTGAATCTAAACCAAGGTTAAAAAACATACCGTATGTACTCGCGTATAAGTTGCGTCCTGAAACCCGAAAAATCAATCATAAAATCAGACCCCGGCTTGTATGTCCGTTTAAAAAATACGAAACTTTCCTCCAATCTCACACGAGTTTCTCAGATGCATCGAATTTTGTTGCAGCAGCGCAGTTACCGATTTCTTTCGCCATTTCAGAGACTTTTAATTTAAACCCAGCTTCGTATTTTTTTCTGATCGAACGCTCCATCGTAGGTAAGGGATTCTCTTATGATAAAGGTGTATGAGGGTGTGAGATACAAAAAACACAAAGCAGTGGAAATGTCACTTCGGAATTGTTCGGGTATCACCGTGTGGTCACGTAGGCACAATACATAGAAAATAAAGGCCGTGTGCTCCGTGGTTACTCGCTCAGGTGGGCGTTAGCATATCGTAATCTCTTGGACCAATCACGTGAGTTTTCCGCATTCGACTTATACGACCGACATCATAAAATACCGGAAATTATATGGTAAAATCATGTCCCGACTTATCCATGGGAGAACTTATCCACGAGTATATACGGTATATCAAGGGCCAGTAATGCCCTGCAGTATGAAGAAGAAATTTCTTTGCTGAATTATCGTCTCTTCCTGTTTTTAAAGGAAAATTCCACACAAAAAATGATTTATTTTTATATATGTTCCTTACCCCATTTACTTTGTAGCGAGGCCCAAAAAAATTTTAATCTAATGTCTTCATAGAAAAAGGAGATAACAAATTTAATGATCGAACCGCGCTTGTAATGTCGATTAACATTTATTAGTTTGGTAATTGTTTGTAAATTGTCACTGAAAGTATTTAAAAGAAAGACACCGCTTTCTGAAAGTTAGCAATTGTAAATTAGCAATCTGATTACTGCTAAGAATTTCTTGCTCTGGCCATCTGTGACTGGGAGGTGGGAGACTTGACCAGAGTGTGCCAGTTGACAACTTCTTTGCCTGTACAGTAAAACCTTGGATTGCGAGTAACTTGGTTTGCAAGACGAGCTAAAATTTTTAATAAATTTTAACTTGATAAACAAGCGAGGTCTTGCAATAAGAGTAGTCCGTATAGGCTTTGTCTGCCGAGCGCCACGTGATCACAACTGTGAGCCGATGGGGGTTCTCTCTCTCTCTGCGGGATTGTGGGTAATCGTCTCCCATGCTCGGTTTCAGTCAGCGTGCCTCACTCGTATAGTCAACATCCGTACGAGCGTAGACTGTTTACTACAGCGTTGTGAGCCCGTGTGTGTTTGTGCTGTCACATGCGAGTCCCTGTCTTGCACCACAAAACATGAAGCCGAGTGTCAGTACTTTAGTAACACCATCTTTATTCAGCTTGAAACAGGAACAGCAAGGTTATTTATTGTAGCGGGATCTGCCGCTCTCGTATTCACAGACACAGCAGTCAGGCAGGGCCATGGCCAAGTAATACTGTGCCCTGCGCATTAATAATGTTCCTTGTATCATCAGCAGGGGCTTTTTGGATTTGCTTTTACTGCGAACTGCTACAGCACTGGGAGCCTGCGGTTGCTTGTTTCAGACGCTCTTCCACGTGTCGTCCCGTTAGGTGGAATCCCAAAAGAGTTTAGAAACTTTACAGTGCGTGAAGCGTTTTTTTTTTTAATTTTGTGTCCAAGTGTAGTGACTCTTCAGGTAAAAGCAACTGTCATTGGATACGTTCCTTGTTGAAGTCACAAAAAAAAGAAGAAGATTCCAGTGAGCCGACAGATAGCCGGGATTCCGTTAGTTTGAGTGAAAGTCGTCCTCTCTCGTCTCCCTCACACCAGCCCCGATTCTTTTCAAAGGTAAAGTGCAGGTTGATTTGTTTGATGCATTTTTACTTCAGATTTTGTATTAATCATTTGTATATGAATAGTTTTGGGTTGTGGAGCAAATCATCTGAGTTTCTATTGTTTCTTATGGGGGAAATTTTGCTTTGATATACGAGTGCTTTGGATTACAAGCACGTTTCCGGAACAAATTACGCTCGCAGTCCAAGGTTCCACTGTATAGCCTTGAAACTGAACAAAAGGCTGATAAGAACAAAGCTGCACTGGGATTTTTCTTTTGGTGTGTTTTGCCCGAGCTCGTTCATTGGTGAGCCACAATAAGTGGAGGGGGCTTGCCAAGGCTTGCTTGCTGTCTCTTTCTCTCTCTCTGCCGGTTTCCATCCATGGAAGATCAGTTCCGGCCATGCAGGAGCAAAGTCCAAGCCGCACTGGGATAAGAGACAGAGAGCCACCTGGTAGCGAACATCTACTTAGGTTATAATGGTGTTTTTGTCACCTTCATTTTACTTTGTAAGCATATTTTCTATAATACATGAATACATTTCTAACATTTTCTCCTGGCTGCTGTAGTTTGGGGTTACAGAATGTAAAAGAAAGGGTGAGGTATTGAACTTCAACAGCAGTTAACCCTGACAGACTGTTACGAGTGTAGGATTTGGAGCATTGTTTTAAGGTCTACATAATAAAAAGTATAAAGGGGATCAGAGTCACCACGACTAAGCAGCAGTGGTCTCAGGTAACCAGAAAATTAAATCAAAAACCCACCTTAAAAAAGAAAAAATCACCTCCTGTGTACCGTGCAGTCCACACGTCAGTTACTCAGACATATGTTCACAACATGCATGCATTTCTTGCTAAAATATCGTTTGAGAATACTTCAAGATGAGTCAGCACAGTGTATGAGCAGGGAGTGCAGCCACATGTGCTTGTGCTTCTGAATTGAAGACAGGACCCTTGACCAATGAATGAGCAGGAAAGGCAAAATCTTCAATTCAAAAGTGTCGGGGTGCTTTTCTGCTCATGCATTGTGTTGATTCTTCTGGTATTATTTGTTACTCGCCCTGGCGCCTATCAAAGACAGTTGGGTGAATAATTTCAAAATATTTGTATACTTTGAATGCCTTTCCTCTGTTTTCGCATGTGTCTGAACATCTCTTCCAAAAATGTCGCGTGCCCGAAATTTAGGGCAGATCCCCCGTAAATGAAAGTCTGTAAGGTCCACCTTAATTACGTCTGAAGTGTTTTTATTTGTCATTTTGATCTGTGCAGCAGAAGGAGAAATCAAAGGAAAATGTGTCTTTGTCCTAAACATCATGGAGGACGCTGTACAACAACATTATTTATTTCTATCGCACATTTTCACACAAACAATGGAGCTCAAAGTGCTTTACATGATGAAAAAAGACACAACAAATAAGAAAATAGACTTGGGGAACACTCATTTCTGCAGATGATGTTGTCCTGTTTGCTTCATCAGGCCGTGATGTTCAGCTCTCTCTGAATCGGTTCGCAGCTGAGTGTGAAGCGGCTGGGATGGGAATCAGCACCTCCAAATCCGAACCGGAAAAGGGTGGAGTGCCCTCTCAGGGTTGGGAGTGAGATCCTGCCCCAAGTGGAGGAGTTCAAGTATCTCGGGGTCTTGTTCACGAGTGAGGGAAGAATGGGGCGTGAGATCGACAAGCGGATCGGTGATGCGGGCTCTGCATCGGTCTGTCGTGGTGAAAAAGGAGCTGAGCCGTAAGGCAAAGCTCTCAATTTACCAGTCGATCTACGCTCCTACCCTCACCTGTGGTCATGAGCTATGGGTAGTGACCGAAAGAACGAGATCGCGAATACAAGCGGCTGAAATGAGTTTCCTCCGCAGGGTGTCTGGGCTTTACCCTTAAAGATAGGGTGAGAAGCTCAGTCATCCAGGAGGTGCTCAGAGTAGAGGAGTCAGATGAGGTGGCTTGGGCATCTGATCAGGATGCCTCCCTGGTGAGGTGTTCCGGGCACGTTTAACCGGGAGGAGGCCTCGGGGAAGACCCAGGACACGCTGGAGGGACTATATCTCCCAGCTGGCCTGGGAACGCCTCGGGTTTCCCCCGGAAGAGCTAGAAGAAATGGTCGTGGAGAGGGAAGTCTGGGCATCTCTGCTCAAGCTGCTGCCCCCGCGACCCGACCTCGGATAAGTGGAAGAGGATGGATGGATGGATGAATAATTAACATAGAATAAAAGTAAGGTCTGATGGCCAGGTAGGACAAAAAAAAACTCCAGATGGCTGGAGAAAAAAAAAAAATCTGCAGGGGTTCCTCAGCCATCCTCATCCCCTCCAGGCATTCTACCTAACATCAATGACCTCAATCAGTCCTCATTGTATTCAGGGTTCTCATGGAAGAAGTTGATGATGACGGTCATGTGGACTTCTGGCCTTTAATCCATCAATGTAGGGACATCACGGTGCTTTGATCAGGTGGTGGTGGTGCAGGTCGCCACCCCAGAAAAAGACCAGAAGAGAAAGTAGGGGTTAGTACGGATTACAGAGCCACCAGGAGTAATAATGATAATTAATTGAATATGCAGAGCATCAGGATGTAAGCTCTGAGAGAGACCGCCATGTTACAGTGATGTGTTTTCAGCCTGGTGAGTTTCTATTATACTGTAAAAAAGAGGATCATTTTGGAGTGGAGTGTTTCCTTTAAGGGCAATGCTTTTAACATTTTCTTTGTTCTTATGGCTGCATAAATCAAAAATGTTATGTACTGTCAAATCAAATGTACTTTTTGATTTAGTACTTTAAATAAGATTTTTTTTTTTTTTACTTTTTAATACTTGCTGCTTGGAACGTAATGAAAATTATAGAATTGTGAGTAAGTTGGAAAGTTTTGAGTTTGATTTTTATGTAACATTGATGTGCATGCAGGTTGTTCCTCTGGATCTGTGCCGGTTTTCTGACATTAATGAATCTTTCCTCTCGGTCTGCTGTGCCAGTTTCTCAGGGTCGACGCAGACCGCACAACTGCAATCTTAGGCTGCTACCTTCTTAAATAACCAAACTTGAGAGACAACAGAAAACCATAGGCTGCCAGTTTGATTTCCTGTCTTTATTTTGCACTGCATTGCACTTCTAATCATTTGTGTCGCACTGCATTGTGTGTGTGTGTGTGTTGCTTCTTTTGGTGCTTGAAGCATGACCTCGTTTGTGGGCGGCAGCATGAGCTGATTTTGTGACAGCAATGCCAGCGAGTCGTCTTTGAATATCAGAGTATGTGGCCTTTTAAAAGTGTGAGTGCTGTGGTTTTCTCTTCCATTACTCTACGTAATTTCTCAAGTTTCTGGCATTGTTTTGAGTTGTCGTTTTTGCATGGAAATATAGCTGTGATTTAATTCTTCTCATTTCATTTTTAATGTTAAAGAAATGGTGTCTTAGAACAACCCGAAAAAGAAGATGCTGTCATGTATGGTTTCCTTGATTTCGGAAATGAAATTTGTTTCGTCTGTGGAGTTTTGAAAAAGATGGAGGGTGGAAAGTCCTGTTGATATAATAAAGTAATAGATGTCTGTCGGGGGAATACGGGGGGACAGTAAATCTCTCTGATCTGCTCTTGAAGCAGTCATGATAAGGACGAGCTGAGGTGTCACCCGGTAATCCGGTGCTTCCTTTCATTACAGTGATTCCTCCTTGAAAAAGGTGAAAATCCCCGAAGTAAAAACCATATGTTTTTAAAAATGGTTATTTTTATATATTTGAAGCCCTTATGAACTCTCCCACACTCTTATACACATTTCCCGCACAGTTATACAGCATAAACCCTTTGTATTCTCTTAGATATTAGGTGAGATTCAGTGAAATTATGTATGTGAACACACTATTTATATACAGTAAAATGTAAATATTATTTTAAAGATATCGAGAGTCTCCGGGACGCTCTGCAGGAACTTAACTCTTTCAGGGCTGATGTCGACTTTTGTCAACATTCAGGGGTGGAGGACGGTAATCCGCTGTAAACTGTGACAAAACTCGCCCTTAGATTTTAGTTTGACTCTCTTTGCTAGAAGGAAAATGACATAGCTTTATTCATTCAACCTCGATTCCCTACGCGTGCATGAGTAGCGAAGAGCAAACAACCTCTAAAATGGCGTCTAACATCTGGCGAGAGACCAACACGAATGTGCAAAGCAAAATACTCCATAAACATTTTACGTAATTTTGTTGGAATAGGACACTTACTTGTCAGTTTAATGCAAGTGATCTGGAGATGGAGATCGAAAACGAAAGTGAAGTACCAGCATCATCTGAGCAATCTCCAGCTGATCGTGGTGCTGAACACGTTTGTGTAGCTGATGCATCTACAGCAGCGTTCACCTGGGAGGACCACCACTTATGATAACAAGAGGTACAAACCATATTGCATCCCACTGCGACTGCCATCGCCGCCCACCTGCTATGCAAAGACAGCCAGGCAGCCGGCCCACTGTGCATTGAGGTGCCCCCGCTCAGCCACTGCTGCCAGAGAGGCAGAACATGTGCCAACAGCAGCCACAGTACATAACAACAGACGTTTTATGTTGATTTATGTGTGAAACCATTGCTTTGTATGCTTTTCAGAAAATTGAGTTTTTTGGAAAAAATATTCAGCCCTCAAAGAGTTAACTGCATGCTCTGATTGGGTAGCTTCTCAGCCATCCGCCAATAGCGTCCCTTGTATGAAATCAACTGAGGAAGCATGTACAGGAAGTAAAAAGACTCATTGTCTGCAGAAACCCGTGAAGCGGCGAAAGATCTGTGTTATATATTTAGATATGCTTACATATAAAATCCGCGATAGAGTGAAGCCGCGATATAGCGAGGGATTACTGTATTTATTTATTTTTAGTTTGTTAGCTTGTTAAATGTTCAGGTTTACCTACCCTTGCTGTTTGTATATTTTGTAGACTTCACTAAGGGTATGTCCACACTACAACATTTCTCTCTATTATAAAAGAAAATCTCCAGACGAGATTATTGCCAAGAGATTTTTTCAAGTTGGACTCGACCGTTTCCGGTGGTCGGCCCACACCCGCACTCCTCTCGCCTCTCATTGGGGTAAATGCTTTTCTCAGCCCTTATACATTTTTTCGTTTTCCTCATTTTAAGTCGTTTAGGAAAAGTCCTCAGTTTCATCCTTCAAAGAAGCTTTTCTGGACAGTATTTTTAGACATACAATCTATTCATCTCCTTCGTTGTAGTCCTTTTCTGGACAATAATTTTATACGTTCTAGATGGCACACATGGCAACGACTAAGCGAAGAAGAAAGGGCAGCGCATCGAGACAGGCCCAAAAGCGTGGGAAAGAAAAGAGTTCAAAAAAGAACAATAATAATCTTAAGTACAAATTCGGTAAATAAGGAAATTAATAATCGGCCTGGACCAAGTGGAATTGAAAACCTAGCAGGTCCAAGCAGGGAGCTGGAAATAAAAGACAAAGAGTAGAAGACACAGTGAAACGTTGTAAAGAGGTTCAAAGGTTGGCGCGATACACATGCAGAGCAGGTTCGAGATTATGAAAGCAGTGAGAGCACCGAGAAACGATGAAGTCAAACGATTTAACGTGAAAGTTGTCGATCAGTTACATGGCAGATTGGTTAAATGCATATCGGTAGACTATGCTGTCCAAACTGAGCCTGGTTTATATTGTGCATTCCTTGCCAGTAGTCAGCATCTCGGGGTCTCAAACTTCAATCCAGGAGGGCTACTATGGCTGCAGGTTTTCATTCTAACCCTTTTCTTAATTAGGAACCAGTTTTGCTGCTAATTAACTCTTTGAGGGCTGAATATTTTTTCCAAAAAAACAACAGTTTCACTCAGAAATCAACATAAAACGTCTGTTGCTGTATGCTGTGGCTGCCAGTTTGCCAAGAATATGCGGCAGGCTTGCTGCCAGGTTGTCTTTGTGTGGCTGGGACAGCAGCATCGGTCACAGTCGCAGTGCGTTACAATCTGGTTTCTACCTCTTATCATTGTTAAGTGGCAATCCTCCCTGGCGAACATTGTCAGTACCACTACTAGCTGGGGACCAGTCAACTGAAGCTGGAACCTCGCATTCGTTTTCAATCACTTGTATCAAAAACTGAGCCCGACAAGTCATAGTCCAGTTCAGAGATAACATACGAGATGCCGTCCACGGGGTATTTTGCTTTACGCATTCGCTTTGATCTCTCGCCAGATGTCAGGGCCATTTTTGCCGTTGTGTGCACCCTGCTGCTCACGAGAGCGCAGGGAATCTCGGTCGAACCAATGAATCTAACTTTCATTCTAGCAACGAGAGTCCAACTAAAACGTAACGGTTGGTTTTGTCACAGTTTACAGTCGATTACCGATTATCGTCAACTTCTCCTTTTGACAAAAGTCGAGATCAGCCCTGAAAGAGTTAACAACTTTTCCCTTAATTATAATTGACTTGTTATTTAAGACTCCGCCTCATTAATTGTTTTTTTTTTTTCCCATTAATTACCAGCCAAACAATAATAAGATACAAAATGAGCCAACACAAGAGTTGTCCATCATACAATATCTGAAAAATGAAGAAAGATGACGGTGTCAGTCATGTTTAGCTGCTCAGGTCCACTAAATATTTTCATTGTGTCCTTTAAAGAAAAGCTGAAAAAAAAATGGAAATGCCTGCTGGGACAGAATGAGAGCAGCAAAGGGCCTTGTAATTAAATCACAAGTTCACATCTGATTTCTGTTTGGGTGCCATTTAAGAACAAAATGAAGCAATTTAGAGGATTGAATCCTAAATAAAACAAGTCAGTTAAACGGAAGGCAACAGAAGTCAAAAGGCGGCAAAAAGTGCTCCGCAAATACGGGTAAATTAATGGAGGAAATTATTAGGGAAAAACCTGAGCAACACATGTCAAGAACCAGGAGTCTTACTGAACAGTCAGCTTGAGTTCAGACGAGAGGAGGTCGTGTTTTACTAACGTGCTGGAATTCTGCGAGGAAGCAGCAAAAAGATATGATCAAGTGGAGAGCATGACAATATTTAACTTAAAGAAAGAAATTCATAAGGTGCCACGTGAGAAAGTGGGCATCAGACTCAAAGATGTGGTGGTTCAGGGTGGTGTTTGTAGGTGAGTGCAGAATTGGCTCAGACACAGGAAGCAGGGGCTGATGGGGTGAGGCACGTTATCAGAGTTGGCTAATGTTAAGAGTGGTCTCCAGTTATTTTTAGTATATAGAAATAATTTGGGTAGGAATATATAGAAAGTACTGCGGTGGCCTGGCGCTCTGCACAGGGTTTGTTTCTTGCCTTGACCCCTGTGTTGGCTGGGATTGGCTCCAGCAGACCCCCGTAACCCTGTATTTAGGATATAGTGGGTTGGATAATGGATGGATGGCTATATAGTAAGTATCAAGATGGTTAGTTTTGCAGATGATACCAAGCTCAGTGGATTGGAAGATCATTTAGAATCCACAGAATCATCACAGTGGGACTTTGAAAGCATGCAGACTTGGGCATTAATGTCAGTAAATGTAAAGCATTACACGTGAGGTCTGGATATACAATGAAAGGTCTGAAAATTGAAAGTATGACTTATGAGAAGGATTTGGGAGTCGTAGTGTACTCGTCACTATTAACTTCCAGACAGTGCTCAGAAGCCATTAAGAAGGCTAACCGAATGTCAGGTTATATAGCGCCTTTAACTCTATTTATTAAGAATTTCAAAAACAAATGACGTCACTTTTCTACATAGTCACCTTTGTTTGAGATGCAATTTTCCCAGCGTTATACCAACTTTTTACTGCTCAATTTCTACTCCTCCCGCCTTCATCATTTTCAACGAAAATATAAAAGTGCAGAAACGTTTTTAACATCCCTCGTAAAATGTCAGGTTTTATAGTGTGGAGTACAAGTCACAGGAGGCTCTGCTCAAGCTTTATAACGCACTGGTGATACTGCATATTATTGTGTGTTTGAATCTAAACCCATCCATCCATTTTCCAACCCTCTGAATCCAAACACTGGGCCAATCCCAGCCAACACAGGGCACAAGGCAGGAACCAATCCTGGGCAGGGTGCCAGCCCACCACAGTGAATCTAAACCAAGGTTAAAAAACATACCGTATTTATTCCCGTGTAAGTCAGGTCTTGAAACTTGAAAAATCGATTATAAAATCAGACCCCGACTTGTACGCCCGTTCAAAAATACAACACATTTTTTTTGTTTAACATCATCTTGCCTCCTCTAATCTCACATCAGTTTCTCAGACACATCAAATTTTGTTGCAGCAGCGCAGTTGTCGATTTCTTTCGCCACTTCAGCGACTTTTCATTTAAACCCAGCTTCGTATTTTCTTCTGATCAAACGCTCCATCGTAGGTAAGGGATGCTCTTACGATAATGGTGTATGAGGGTGTGAGGTACAAAAAACACAAAACGGTGCAAACGTCGCTTCCGAATTGTTTGGGTATTACCGTGTGGTCACGTGGGAGGTTAGGAGCACCCGCTGATACAGCGCATTGCCGCACCCACATAAAAAAGAAAAGGCCGTGTGCTCCGTGGTTCCTCTCTCAAGTGGGCGTTAGCATACCGTAATCTCTTGGACCAATACCGTGAGTTTCCTCTCTCAAGTGGGCGTTAGCATACCGTAATCTCTTGGACCAATACCGTGAGTTTCCTCTCTCAAGTGGGCGTTAGCATACCGTAATCTCTTGGACCAATACCGTGAGTTTCCTCTCTCAAGTGGGCGTTAGCATACCGTAATCTCTTGGACCAATACCGTGAGTTTCCTCTCTCAAGTGGGCGTTAGCATACCGTAATCTCTTGGACCAATACCGTGAGTTTTCCACATTCGACTTATATGATCGACGTTCTGAAATACCACAAATTATCCGATAAAATAAAGTCCCGACTTATCCACAAGTATTTATGGTATTTATTCTCCCATTTCACAATACATTTATTTCTTCATTCCTCCATATTAATGCATCAGTAGAATCTTTCTCTCCCAACAATGAAGGTCAAGTAATCCATGTTCTTGAGATGGTTTTGTTTGTTTGATTTTTCTAATACAGTGGAGTCTCGGTTCACGACCGTAATTTGTTCCAAAACTTTGGTTGCAACCCGATTTGGTCGTGACCCGAAGTAATTTCCCCCATAGGATTGCACGTAAATACAAGTAATCTGTTCCAGACCATACGAGCTGTATGTAAATATATATTTTTTTAAAGATTTTTAAGCACAAATATAGTTAAGTATACCTTAGAATGCACAGCGTAACAGTAAACTAAATGTAAAAACATTGAATAACACCAAGAAAACCTTGAACAGAGAAAACTAACATTCACGCTTATGAGCCTTACGAACCGCTCGCTGTAAACACTTTTTTTTTTTTTTTTTTTTATGAGTTTTAAGCACAGGGGGAAAAAAAAATGAAAATTTGAAAAATCCTTAATTTATGCAAAAACTAACTATAAACAACCAAGAAAACTAACCTTGCATGCACGCACGTCTGACCGAGAAGAATGTACTGCACAGGGAGAGACTCGACACGTGCGGAAATCCTCGGCGTGTACGAACCGGAAGGGAAACTGGCTTGTTCGTCACCCGAGTGTGTGGCCGTGAACAGATGCAAAAGCGTTGCGAACCTTTTTGGTCGTAACCCGATTTGTACGTGTTTCGAGGCGTTTGTGACCCGAGGTTCCACTGTAGTATAAAGGTGTTAGGGTGAGAAGCCCCGCGATTCAGGGTAGGCTCAGAGTAGATTCGCTGCTTCCTCAGATCCAGAGGTGCCACTTGAGGTGGTTTGGGCATGACGTAAGGCCCCTGTCCAGCACTGGGTGGAGACCCTACAGGACTTGCTGGAGGAAGAATATCTTGGCTAGCCTGGGAATGCCTGGCAGTTTCCCCATGAAGAACTGGAATCTGTTGTTGGGGTACAGGATAGTCTGGTCTGACCTGTTTGGCCTGCTGCCACCATGACCCTCACCAGAAAAATGACATGAGAGAGCAATTAATTAGAAACTATCCCCATCTTTAGAAATAGATCTTAGCTGGGTGGCATGGTATCACAATGGTTAGTAGCCCAGGTTTGATTCCCGTGCCCAGTTGTGGTTTTTCAAGTTTTCTCTTGGTCTTCATGGGTTTTCCTCGCACATCACTAAAGACGTGTGTTGTTAAGTTCATTGGCAATTCCAAATCGGTCCCTGTGTGAGTGTGGAAGTGCGTGTGATAGACCCCGGTAACAGACTTGGTGCCCTGTCCAGGGTATTTTTCTCACTTTGTGCCCAATGATACCTGGATAGGCTATGGTTCTCTTTGAGCATAAGTTGGATTAATTGGGTCTGAGAATATTCCATTATAAAGAAAGCTGTGTTTAACGGTCCAGGTGTGCTTTGATTAATCTCTTTACTTTAGAATAGAGACGTCTGTAACTAATAGTTTTAATCTCCTGTTGTATTTTTGTGAACGTTTCAAGTCTAACAATGCCTTGCTTTTTTCTTTTCAACTGCCTGTGTTCAGATCGGTGGCTGCTCGAGCCTTAATGTCTTCTGCGTGAGAGAAAACCGATTGTTCTGGATCCCTGCTGAGATTTCACAAGCCACAGAATTACATGTCCTTGATGTCGCTGGAAACAGGTGAGGCTGCGCTTTTGTCCGCTCTCTTTCACTTTGGTTATGTGGAATAGCAATACAGTACACCCCCAAAATTCACAGGGGGTTACGTTCCTAGAGCACCTGCAAATTGTCAAAAACTGCAAATTTTGGTACGGTTTAAAAATAATGCCTATTTTTATAGTTTAAACCCTAAATATGCCCCAGAAATTTTCATTTCATTTCAAACTCAGCTTAGTACATTACCTAAATAAAGAATGTAAAGGTGAGCCCGCCTACTGTACAGTACTGTTCTGCTATGTCTCCCACAGTGCTAGCCATCCATTACCCAACCCGCTATATCCTAACCACAGGGTCACAGGGGTCTGCTGGAGCCAATCCCAGCCAACACAGGGCGCAAGGCAGGAAACAAACCCTGGGCAGGGCACACACTCACACACCAAGCACACACCAGGCACAATTTAGGATCGCCAACTGGAGTTTGCATGTTCTCCCTGTGTCTGTGTGGGTTTCCCACAGTGCTAGTAAAATGAAAATACCGATGTTGCCGCTATATGTACTTTAATTCTTGTAAGCGCGTTTTCATTGCCAGAAGCCTGCAGAAGGTGCAGGGCGTTTCAGCGGCATCTTGGGGCTTTAAGAAGAATAAAACGGAAAACACGAGAACACTCAGCTGGAGATGCGTCACAGAGCAGCAGTCACTCAGCTGAAAGGAGAAATGAATAACGCTGTAGCGGTCCGGTGCCGCTAAGATTCACACTGTCAAGAAGACGGCAGTTTATTTATTTTTATGGTGGAGATTCCAGGGACGCACCCAGCCTTGGCCGGACCCGCACAGACTCACAAACAGAGGCAGAAACAAAGCAAACCAGTAATCAGACAGCAAATAAAGATTGGAATGAAAACTACTTCTTCGTTCGGCTGCTCCCATTAGGGGTCGCCACAGCAGATCATCTTCTTCCATATCTTTTTCTCCTTGTCATCTTGCTCTGTCACACCCATCACCTGCATGTCCTCTCTCACCACATCCATAAACCTTCTCTTAGACCTTCCTCTCCTCCTCTTACCCGTCAGCTCTATCCTTAGCATCCTTCTCCCAATATACCCCTCATCTCTCCTCTGCACATGTCCAAACCAACGGCATCTCGCCTCTCTGACTTTGTCTCCCAACTGTTCAACTTGAGCTGACCCTCTAATGTCCTCATTTCTAATCCTGTCCATCCTCGTCATACCCAACGCAAATCTTAGCGTCTTTAACTCTGCCACCTCCAGCTCTGTCTCCTGTGCCACCGTCTCCAGCCCATATAACATAGCTGGTCTCACTACCGTCCTGTAGACCTTCCCTGTCACTCTTGCTGATACCCGTCTGTCACAAATCACTCCTGACACTCTTCTCCACCCTGCCTGCACTCTCTTCTTCTCTTCTCTTCCACAATCCCCATTACTCTGTACTGTTGATCCCAAGTATTTAAATTCCTCCACCTTCGCCATCTTCACCATTCCACTGAACTTCCGCTCATTCACACACATGTATTCTGTCTTGGTGGTCCTACTGACCTTCATTCCTCTCCAGGGTCTCCTCAACCTGCTCCCTACTCTCGCTACAGATCACAATGTCATCCGCAGACATCACAGTCCACGGGGACTCCTGGCTAATCTCGTCTGTCACCCTGTCCATAAAGAATGTAAGGAAAACAAATGAAATAAATTAAAACAACGATACCACCCCTGTTCCCCGTACAGTGATTATACATTAAATACGTAAAGTACAAACAAAATACACACAGTAAAGTCCATGAAAAATGATGAAAATAGATAGTCCAGAGATCCGCACTTTGAACGGGAATGTAAAGACGGACCCTACTGGTAGTTGCTGAAATGGTGAAGATGTGTGGATGAGTTCAGGAGCGCTCCTTTCTTTGCAGGATGGCCATGAATCCACTTACAGTCCTCATGTACTTAGGCAGACGGCAGACAATCCAGACCCCAACCACGAAACGATCGAGGACAAGACGAATAAGTACAGGTAACCCAACAGAAGGCAGGCAGGCAGGAACTTGAAACACAAATTACAAAAACCCTCCCTTTTGGTCACCGGCCCCCGTTTTAAAAGCTGTGCTGACCTCCTTTGACCCCAACAGCCCCAGCACCCTCAGCAGAAGACCAATCAGAGCCTCTGCAGGGACTGCTGGGAGTTGCAGTTTCAAATTCTATTGGCTACTTTCACCATCCCAAGCTGCGTTTTCCTCTACGGTTGCTTTATGTTCCATCTACAGTACAGTATTGCCACGAAAAACGCTATACAAAATTTGCAGTTTTCCGATAACAATTATTTAGTTAGGTTCTAAGGAAAAATCCGTAAACAACTGAGGCAGCAAACTCTGAACCGCGGCTTTGTGGGTCTACTGTATGTTTATTTTAGTCAGACAAAGTTGGTCCAATCAGCCATCTATTTTGTACAAAATAATTGTATTTATGTAGCTCTCTCCTAACACACCCAAAGCGCTTTACAAAGACAGTGGCAGACCACTTAAGTCACCATGGCTTGGATGTTGCAACAGCAGGGATTTTGTGCTCTCACCACACATTAGCTATGAGGTGGTGAAAGTCAATAAGGATCAGGGGATTACTGGGGGCCAGAATGGACAAGGCCACGATGAACAGTTTAGAAAGGACATCGGGGTACACCTTACAGTATTTAAAAGATGCCCAGAAGTACTTTATGACTGCAGTGAATGTCAGTTTTATATCTCCTCTGAAGGATGGCGGCAACCTCTACGGCACAGCTTGTCATTAGGGATCCACATACAGACCACAGGACGAGTGCCCCCGGATGGCATAACTAACTGGGTATATCAGAAATGAGAAGGTTGAGATGGATGTGTGGAGTTCAGAATAAGAAATGAGACCGTCGGAGTTACAAGTGGGAGAAGATGTGTAAGAAGGCACAGGAAAGTAAGCTGAAGTGCTGTCTACCTACCATGTGGAGCATAAGAACATCGGAGATTTGACCAACAAGAGGAGACCGCTTAGTCCATCAAGCCCATTATTTTTAGCAAATAGATAGATAGATACTTTATTAATTCCAAGGGGAAATTCCCATAATCCAGCAGCAGGATACTGATACAGAACAATATTAAATTAAAGAGAGATAACAATGCAGGTATAACAGACAATAACTTTATATAATGTTAACGTTTAAGGGGTGGAATTAAAGAGTCGCATAGTGTGGGGTCTCCTCAGTCTGTCAGTGGAGCAGGACGGAGACAGCAGTCAGTCGCTGAAGCTGCTCCTCTGTCTGGAGATGATCCTGTACAGTGGATTCTCCATGATTGATAGGAGTCTGCTCAGCGCCCGTCGCTCTGCCATGGATGTCAAACTGTCCAGCTCCGTACCTACAATAGAGCCTGCCTTCCTCACCAGTTTGTCCAGACGTGAGGCGTCCCTCTTCTTTACGCTGCCTCCCCAGCACACCACCGTGCAGAAAAGAGTGCTCGCCACAACCGTCTGATAAAACATCTGCAGCATCTTATTGCAGATGGTGAAGGACGCCAGCCTTCTAATGAAGTATAGTCGGCTCTGTCCTCTCTTGTACAGATCATCAGTGTTGGCAGTCCAGTCCAGTTTATCATCCAGCTGCACTTCCAGGTATTTATAGGTCTGCACCCTCTGCACAGTCACCTCTGATGATCATGGGGTCCATGAGGGTCCTGGTCCTCCTAAAATCCACCACCAGCTCCTTGGTCTTGCTGGTGTTCAGTTGTAAGTGGTTTGAGTCGCACCATTTAACAAAGTCCTTGATTAGCTTCCTATAGTCCTCCTCCTCCTGCCCACTCCTGATGCAGCCCACCATAGCAGTGTCGTCAGCGAACTTTTGCACGTGGCAGGACTCCGAGTTGTATTGGAAGTAGCTAAATAGCTAAAGCTGTCCTAATGTCTCATCCAGGAGAGAAGAGACAATGAGTATATGGGCAAAAGAGTGATGAGAATGGAAGTCCAGGATAAGAAAGGGCGAGGTCAGCCAAAGTGGAGCTGGATGGATAAAGTAAAAGAAGATCTGAGGGAAAAGGAACTGACTGGCGAGGAGGATGTGCAGGACAGAGCTCAAATGATGAAGAAGACAGAAGCAGTAATATACATGTTTATTGCACATCATTGTACATAAATGGAGAAGCCTTTTTTTGGTTGTCTGGTACAACTAAGTTGTCAGGTCTATGATCATTCTAGGGCAAGTGTATCAAACTCCAGTGCCATGGACCTTAACTAGAATGGCTCATCTCATTGATATTGAAAACACATACAGCCTAAAATGACCACCACCCTTCTCAGATACCCTCTTTAAGGTATTTTTCGTATGTAGATTATATCTATGTATAATTTGGCCAGATCACGTGTTACACCTTGCATTAAAATGCACCTGCAGCATCAAGTAGCCTTTCTATGTGCAGAACAGCACTGCACAGCCGCTGACCTGCAGTTTGAATGGACTCTGGCTGACCGGAATTGAGCCAATGGGGAGAAGGGAAAAGAATGAGACGTGCTGCAGTGCCGTAAAGAAATTTAGTCTTGTTGAATGATGACGAAGGTAACTCGGCTTCACCCCTTCAATTTTGTTTCTTTGCATTTTATTGATTTTATTCAATTGCTTTCAGTAAGGAGACTGTGGAAGATTGTGGGTTCGCTTCCCGGGTTCCTCCCTGTGTGGATAGCGCTTTGAGTACTGAGAAAAGCGCTATATAAATGTAATGAATTATTATTATTACTTTTTAAAGGGACACAGATGTATTAGCGGCTTACCTGACTGCTGCCATCGCCATACACAACTCTTTTGTCTTTTCCACCGACTTGATTGTTTTACATGGATAAAAAATGAATTTGCATCTCCACGTGTGTTAAAATGTGATCGCCGTCTGTTTCTGACCAATTGCAAATGTTGTCTGTGTGATCCATCACAAGTGCCTTTACACTCTTAATTTTAAACTAAGGATTAATAGCATGTAAAAGTTTAACTGGAAGTTTGAAACCTGTTAAGACAGCGACACAAGTAACCTCTTGCTAACTTCATATGACTCCGTCTCGCTGACATTACTTGACCAGATGTATAAACGTTGTTAAAGTTCTATCAAGTTCTGCTGAAAATCTTCATTTTGTTTTCTTTGTTGCACTGACGAGAATTACTGTGTGTGCAAAAATCTTAATCTTTCAGAATGATCGTGCCAAAGAGGGGTTTGAATTAAACTTTTTACTTAGAATTCTTTTTTTTTTCTTTTAATAATTTAACAGGTTAAAATATTTACCCATTTCTCTGACTGCTCTGAATCTGAAGGCTCTCTGGCTGTCGGAGAATCAGTCCCAGCCACTGCTGACATTTCAAACAGACGTGGATCCAGAAACAGGAGAAAAGGTGTTGACGTGTGTATTGCTTCCTCAGGTGTCTTCAGAGCCAGAAAATCAAGGTATACATTGACATACATGTGTGTATAGCTGCTGTGACTTTTAATGTAGTCCGTGTGTTTGTCAAAACGTAACCTGCTATATGTTAATATAGAGGTCCTTGTGATGGCACGTGAATAGCAATCTCAAATCAAATCACATTTCATTTGTCACGTACCATTCTGTATACAGTACACAGTGTGTAGTGAAATGCTTAGTTGCTAAACTTCTGTTACTATAGGGTGGTCCAGATCTAATTATGCAATTTTCATTACGCTATAACTTATTAACTTTATTACATAGAGAATTCAGTAGTACTAGGGTGTTGTACCGTGTTAGCCATTATGAATGTAGAGAAAAGCCAAGCAAAATGAATTCATTTCGTGTCGCTTTTCTCTACATAGAGAATTCACAAAAAATTATTTTTGTTGACGATAGATGGTAGCACCTCCCTTACATTGCAAAATGGCGGAGGGGCGGTTGTCAGTCGAACAGCGGGTGCGATGTGTTCGCCTTTTCATAATTGCATAATCAGATCTGGACCACCCTGTATGTAATAATTTAAGTAATTATCCGTGTTGATCATGCAGGTCAGGCATTGACATTCAGCCTCCTCATGTGTAGACAACAGAAAAGAATATAAAAAGAAAAAAGTGAGCGTAGAAACTCCCTTCTGCTATCCCATCGAACTGTGCATTGGTGACTGTCTCAAAACGTATCGCAACACGTATGGTTGCAAGACATGGACGCTTTCCGGTGACCTGAGACGAAGACTGGACTCCTTCAGTACTGTGTCTCTCTGGAAAATCCTTGGGTAGCTTTTGGGCACCATTGGTTTGACTTTGTGTTGCTCATGGAGTCCCAAATGAGTCAAATGACCTGCATTGTGAAGGAGCGTCAGTTACGGCACTACGGCCATGTGGCACGATTACCCGAGGGTGATCCGACTCGTAAGATCCTCATTGTTGGGGACCCGAATGGCTGGACCAGGCCAAGGGGGTCGCCCAAGTAACACCTGGCTGCGGCAGATAGAGGGTCATTTCCGGAGGGTGGGACTGGACCGTGCGTCTGCCTGGGGGGTTGCAAACTGGGATCACGAGTTATTTCATCGTGTAGTGTGTGCGGCAATGTGCTGTACCAGTGCAGGCTCCCCAACTTGACTTGATAGTAGTAGATACTTGACATGCCTTTCTTATGGTATATTTATCGTAACGTTTCGGTATTTATGTAATTACATTTTTTCTTCAACGTTTTTTCCTTGTTTTTCCTGCAGTAAACCTAACGCTAAGGAGATTATTATTGAAGGCATTTTTGTTGCTCCACACATCAGATTCGTCCTCAGTGATACGCGTTTGGAAAATCTGCTAGTAAGCCCGGAGGAAATCACATTAAAGGGGTTTAAGGATGATGTCAAGAATTTTTTCGGAGACTACAGTACAGAACATCTAACTACCGTATATACTGGCGTTTAAGTTCTCCTGTGGATAAGTCGGAGCTTGATTTTAGCGTATAAAATCCGGTATTTTATAATGTCGGTCGTATAAATCGAATGCGGAAAAACTCATACTATTGGTCCGAGAGATTATGATATGCTAACCCCCACCTGAGAGAGAAACCATGGAGCACACAGCCTTTTTTTTTATATGTATTGTGAACACACGGTGATACCCAAACTATTCTGGAGCGACGTTTGCACTGTTTTGTGTTTTTTGTATGTCGCACCCTCATACTTCTTTATCGTAAGAGCATCCCTCATCTACGATGGAGCGTTCGATCAAAAGAAAATATGAAGCTGGCTTTAAATTAAAAGTCGTTGAAGTGGTGAAAGAAATTGGTGACTGTGCTGCTGCAACAAAATTCGATGTGTTTGAGAAACTGGTTCGAGATTGATGGAGGCAAGAAGATGTGAAAAAAAGAAAAAATAAGTAAATGTCGTATTTTTCAATGGGCATATAAGTTGGGGTCTGATTTTATGATCGATTACTTATACATGAGTATATATGGTAAATAAAAGCACATGATATGTGAGTGTGAATAATTAAATGTGCCATGAAATATGTATATACGGTATACAGTGATCATCCACCTATTGCTGAAGTTACGTTCCAGACCCATCAGAGATATAGAAAAGACCATATAAATAAACCTCTTTTTATAGGCTAAGCCTTAACATATCCCTCCCACACACTTTGTAAACACATATGATATGTGGATGTCAGGCTAAGGATATGAGGAACATAATAGTAATAATGTAACGCCCCGTCGATTCATTCAAGCCGTAATGGCGAGTGATGTCCGCGTACTGCTTTACTTCCTTCTTAGAAGATGCAGGACGCTTGAGAGCCATCGTAGGGCTTAAAATAAAATTAAAAGTTCACAAGCGGTTTGCTCACAACAATCGGACCACAAGTAAGGTACGCAATACGCAGAGAACTGAGATGTGTCGGGGGACCCACGCTCGCTGTTCTTGCGAGATTACACCACGTTAGCAGCAGCCAATCAGAACTCAAGAGAATGAAAATCCCACTCTGATTGGTTGAGTCTTCTCTTTCAGCGAATAACGGGCCTTGTAAGAAATCATCTGGGTACCGTAGCACGAAACTCTTTGTCTACCGTAGTGACTGCTGAAAAGCATATGCTTTGTTATGAATTGGCTGCAAAGTACACTACAGGTAGGATGTTCTTATTGAATTTTTCCGCGATATAGCGGGAGCGTGATAGCTGAATCGCAATACGGATCACTGTATACAGCTAATTCACAACATATACACAAAGCCATGCAGTACAACGTGTCACTAAAGATTACTCTTTGGCCTTCACACTTGAACTTCTTCCCTGGTAGTTTATGTGCAGTCATTGCAGAACATGGTGAACGAGTTCACCAGGACACTGCAATGATGGAAACATAGTATCAGGGGAAGTGGAATTCATCAATGCTGGCTGAATCCTGTTGAAGATTGCAACGAGAGGCTCCAGATGTTGAATACAAACAAAAGTCATCAGCAGAGCATTTTTAGCTCACTTGAGTTAATGCAGTGCATCGGCACCCTTAAGCGGTTAAACACACTAAATTCAATCAAAGTTAGTCTTGTTTCTCCAAATTTGGATGTGATAGTCAGTCTGAATTAAGATTAGTTTTCAGTGTGAAGCCGTCTGACAACATCACCAAAAAATTTTCAGGAAACAAAACATTAGAAAAATGTGTTGTCATCCATCCTCTTTCGCTTATCGGGTCATGGGGGCAGCAGCTTGAGCAGAGATACCCAGACTTCCCTCTCCCCGGCCACTTCTTCTAACTCTTCCGGGGGAATCCCAAGGCGTTCCCAGGCCAGCCGAGAGACATAGTCCCTCCAGCGTGTCCTGGGTCTTCCCCAGGGCCTCCTCCCGGTGAGACGTGCCCCGAACACCTCACCAGGGAGGCGTCCAGGAGGCATCCTGATCAGATGACCGAGCCACCTCATCTGACTCCTCTGCTCTGAGCTCCTCCCGGATGACTGAGCTTCTCACCTTAAAGCCCAGACACCCTGCGGAGGAAACTCATTTCAGATGTTGTATTCGCAATCTCGTTCTTTCGGTCACTACCCATCGCTCATGACCATAGGTGAGGGTAGGAACGTAGATTGACTGGTAAATTGAGAGCTATGCCTTACGGCTCGGCTCCTTCTTCACTACGACAGACTGACTGTGGACGCCGCACCGTCCCACCTGTCGATCTCTCTCTCTCAATCAATCTCGATTAATTGATTGATTGATTGATCGATTTCGCGCTCCATTCTCCCCTCACTCGTGAACAAGACCCCGAGATACTTGAACTCCTGCACTTGGGGCAGGATCTCGCTCCCAACCCTGAGAGGGCACGCCACCCTTTTCCGGCTGAGGACCATGGTCTCGCATTTGAAGGTGCTGATTCCCGTCCCAGCTGCGAACCGATCTAGAGAGAGTTGAAGATCACGGCCTGATGAAGCAAACAGGACATCATTTGCAAATTTTTTTTTGTGTTGTCCAATATATCTGAAATTTGGTAAATTGAAAAGGGCCTAAGCCATGTCAAAATGTTTGTTTTACACACGTGGACAAAATTGTTGGTACCCTTCAGTCAATGAAAGAAAAACTCAAAATGGTCACAGAAATAACTTTAATCTGACAAAAGTAATAATAAATAAAAATTCTATGAAATTTAACTAATAAAAGTCAGACATTGATTTTCAACCATGCTTCAACAGAATTATTTAAAAAAATAAACTCATGAAACAGGCCTGGACAAAAATGATGGTACCCCTAACTTAATATTTTGAGGCAATCACTGCAATCAAACGATTCCTGTAACTGTCAATGAGACGTCTGCACTTCTCAGCAGGTATTTTGGCCCACTCCTCATGAGCAGACTGCCCCAGTTGTCTCAGGTTTGAAGGGTGCCTTTTCCAGACGGCATGTTTCAGCTCTTTCCAAAGATGCTCACTAGGATTGAGGTCAGGGCTCATAGAAGGCCACTTTAGAATAGTCCAATGTTTTCCTCTTAGCCATTCTTGTGTGTTTTTAGCTGTGTGTTTTGGGTCATTGTCCTGTTGCAAGACCCATGACCTGCGACTGAGACCAAGCTTTCTGACACTGGCCAGCACATTTCTCTCTAGAATCCCTTGATAGTCTTGAGATTTCATTGTACCCTGCACAGATTCAAGACACCCTGTGCCAGATGCAGCAAAGCAGCCCCAGAACATAACAGAGCCTCCTCCATGTTTCACAGAACAGTTCTTTTCTTGATATGCTTCATTTTTCCGTCTGTGAACATAGAGCTGATGTGCCTTGGCAAAAAGTTCAATTTTGTCTCATCTGTCCATAGGACATTCTCCCAGAATCTTTGTGGCTTGTCCACATGTAGTTTGGCAAATTCCAGTCTGGCTTTTTTATGATTTGTTTTCAACAATGGTGTCCTCCTTGGTCGTCTCCCATGAAGTCCACTTTGGCTCAAACAACGACGGATGGTGCGATCTGACACTGATGTTCCTTGAGCTTGAAGTTCACCTTGGATCTCTCCAGAAGTTTTTCTGGGCTCTTTTGTTACCATTCGTATTATCCGTCTCTTTGATTTGTCATCAATTTTCCTCCTGTGGCCACGTCCAGGGAGGTTGGCTATAGTCCCATGGATCTTAAATTTCTGAATAATATGTGCAACTGTAGTCACAGGAACATCAAGCTGCTTCGAGAGAGATGGTCTTATAGCCTTTACCTTTGACATGCTTGTCTATAATTTTCTTTCTAATCTCCTGAGACAACTCTTTCCTTCGCTTCCTCTGGTCCATGTTGAGTGTGGTACACACCATGTCACCAAACAACACAGTGACTACCTGGAGCCCTATATATAGGTCCACTGACTGATTACAAGATTGTAGACACCTGTGATGCTAATTAGTGGACACACCTTGGATTAACATGTCCCTTTGGTCACATTATTTTCAGTCTTTTCTAGGGGTACCATCATTTTTGTCCAGGCCTGTTTCATGAGTTTATTTTTTTAAATCATTCTGTTGAAGCATGGCTGAAAAGCAATGTCTGACTTTTATTAGTTAAATTTCACAGAATTTTTATTTATTATTACTTTTGTCAGATTAAAGTTATTTCTGTGACCATTTTGAGTTTTTCTTTCATTGACTGAAGGGTACCAACAATTTTGTCCAAGTGTGTAAATGTGAACTTTTTTGCCCAGTCAGTTCTATTACGTGCAGTCAGTCACAGTTCTGGGGACCTTGGCCAACTGGGCAGTCTACAGTTTTATCGTAGCCTGGCATCCCCTTTCATCTTTGGTGTCCCGAGTACCTTTGGTGTTTTTTCCTGTAGGCAGAAAATCAGCTTTGGAATTAACACAATGGCACCAAGTTCCAGAGCTGTTCATAATTCTAGGAATACTTACATTTGTGTACAAATGAGTAACAAACCGAGGCGCCATAGGGATAGCTCATCAGCAGTTCTGCCGAGGGTGTTGTAGTCCGTCTTTACGTCTGTTTAAAAGCCGAGGCCTGCAGATCATACCCACAGATTTGCTGTTCTGTAACCAACTGCTCAACCTCTTGATGCATAATAGGTATGTACCCATTGACGTTAGGTTTTACGTATTCAGTTTGCAGTTTATAGGTCATTGGGTTTTCATTGTTGTAATGAAAGAAGGCTGTCAACTTCTACAAGTTCATGGTGGTAGTAGAAAAGCACCCGGAGTGGGCTTTGGATTTCTGGTTGCCTCATCTTTAAAGAAGTTCTAAACACATTCTTCAGGTATGAGGGCGCCAAAGAGGGCAAACGTTGAGCAGGAAAACACATTTAAAACCTCATCAGTAATTTAGCTAAACCCTTAATTGACTCATTGAATTTAGTAAAGAAACTCTGGGCTGATTATTAATTTGTATTTTGTTTAAAGCTTTTGGTGATTTTTCTGTACCTCTTTCCTCCACCCTGCTGTCTTCTGCTACAGACAATTTGCCTCGCTGTGGAGCTTTTGAAAGTTTGGTTAATGATATATCTGATGAGACGTGGAATGAGAAGGCAGCCAAAAGAATCAGTGCCATCCGGTTTTTGGAAGAGGACAAAGACGGCGATGACGACGATGAGGAGACGGTATGTGAGACTTAATAAAGTGGGCTGAGGCTTAATGGGCAAATCGGAATCCTGCAGTTCTGACACGTGCTACTTTAAGGTGCACGCGTGCTTATGTTTGAGTGAACCCGTGTGTATTTATTCATTGATGTATTCAATTTGTGGGCATTATGCCCAGTAGTACAATGAAAAACGTTTCTTGCTTGCCTTCCACCTCCAAAAACCCGTCCCCGTATTGCAGAAACAAGCAGCGGCCGTGTAGTACAGGGTGCAATGGCATGGCAGATACAAATTACTAAACAGAGCATCGACACTTCAAAATGATAACTAACTGATTGTAGCATTGAAGGAGGGGCAAGGCAGACGATAGCAGACCACCAACGCTCACCACCCGATGTGACCGAACTTGAACAGTTCAACTGGGGCAAATATCACACAATCTAGGTGTGCAAAGCTGATAGAGAAAATCAAGAGACTCAAGGCTGTCATTAAAGCAAAAGGGGGGCCAACAAAATGACATGGGTGGGGGGGGATCCTTTATTCATCTCAGGATTTCTTGTTTTTGATTTTTTAAAAATTCTTCTGAACTGTAGCTGTGATATCTTTCACTTGGATGTTAGAGATTGGATTGAGTGAGTAAAGCTGGGAAGAAATGTTAGTTTCTGTGCATTCATTTAAGGCTGTAAAGCAAAATTAGTGGGAATATTTCAAAGGGGGGATTCTTTTCTGTACCCACTGTATGTATATAACATATCTCTCTGTTAGGAAAAAAAAAATCCTGGGGAGAAACACAAGGGAATTGAGATGTGATCTTCACGTGAAGATACTTAAAAGAAACCGCGAGGTGAAAGAGATTGGCCACGGAGCGTCTGGCGGGCACCTTAAACATGAGGCTTTGTGCCAAGCAGTTGACCCAGGACCGTCTCGCGACGACGTAGAACATGAGATTCTTGCAAGACATGCCATACTTACAACCAACATCAAATAAGAGCACGGGCAGCAAGACGTTCAGTCGTCTAAAGGATTTGAGCACACGCAGATCCAGGGCTCTCGGCGCATATAAAGCATATAAGGACAATACGTTATAAATGAAACGTCGACGACTAAGCGAAGAAGAAAGCAGCGCGGAGAAAAGAGACTCAAAAGCGTTGGAGAGAAAAATAAGAAAAAGAATAATTGAGGTGCAAATTCAGAAAATAAAGTAATTATCAGCCTGGAACAAGTGGAACTGGGGAATAAAAAAAACACATCCAATCGGGCTCAGAATTAAAAGACAAAGTAGGACTTAATAAAGATGTTCGCAAACATTGGCGCTAAACACTGGCAGAGCAGGTTAGAGATTATGAAAGCAGTGGAATTTGAAAGGCCCAAAAAAAAAAACTGTTAGTGCGATACACAATGTGGAGAAAGTTAAAGAATATGAAAGTAGGAAAATTAGAAAGTATAAAAAAAAAAGAAAGTAAAGATCGCAGTAGCGCAAAGAAAGAGAAATTATTACTCTGAGAAATAACGGAAAGGCGAATAGAGATCGAATATATGGACACAGGTGATATGTCAGTATTGTATTGAGTATGGAAATATTGTAAGGCTTTGAGGTTTAAGTCGAGAGAATTTCAAAAACGGAGTCTACCTCACAGGGTTACTTTGCAAAAAAAAAATGATTAACTGCTGATGATGAAGATCATTACATCTGTGCTGAAGATCCAAACAGAGAAAGCTCTCCTGAATTGGGGTACAAAGACATTAAACACGTCTCACTGACCTCATTTAAAAGATTCAGCACATTGGGAATCGAAAGATTCCAAATACTGTTTTTACAGAAGTTCTGAAATAAAAGTGAAACTAATGAAATGGCAACAATTCAAAGAAAAAAAAATCTTCAAAAATGTGTATGCGGAAAACAAACATGGTGGTTGGCGAGTGAAGCTCCATAATATATACGGTATATACTGTGTGTATATATAAACTGCTCAAAAAAATTAAAGGAACACTTTGAAAACACATCAGATCTCAATCCTCCTGGATATCTATACTGATATAGACTGGGTAATGTGTTAGGAACGAAAGGATGCCACATCGTTTGATGGAAATGAAAATGATCAACCTACAGAGCCCTGAATTCAAAGACGCCCCAAAAATCAGAGTGAAAAAATGATGTGGCAGGCTAGTCCATTTTGCCCAAATTGAATTGCAGCAACTCCAAATTGTACGCAGCACTTTGTATGGCCCCTGTGTTCTTGTATACATGCCTGACAACATCGGTGCATGCTTCTAATGAGATGACAGATGGTGTTGTGGGGGATCTCCTCCCAGATCTGGACCAGGGCATCACTGAGCTCCTGGACAGTCTGAGGTGCAACCTGGTGGCATTGGATGGACCAAAACATAATGTCCCAGAGGTGTTCTATTGGATTTAGGTCAGGAAAGTGTGGTGGCCAGTCAATGGTATCAATTCCTTCATCCTCCAGGAACTGCCTGCATACTCTCACCACATGAGGCCAGGAATTGTCGTGCACCAGGAGCCACTGTACCAGCATAGGGTCTGACAATGGGTCCAAGGATTTCATCCTGATACCTAATGGCAGCCAAGGTGCCTTTGTCAAGCCTGTAGCGGTCTGTGTGACCCTCCATGGATATGCCTCCCCAGACAATCATTAACCCACCACCAAACTGCTCATGCTGAATGATGTTACAGGCAGCATAATGTTCTCCATGGCTTCTCCAGACCCTTTCACTTCTGTCACATGCTCAGGGTGAACCTGCTCTCATCTGTAAAAGCACAGGGCACCAGTGGTGCATCTGCCAATTCTGGTATTCTATGGCAATGCCAATCGAGCTGCATGCTGCTGGGCAGTGAGCTCAGGGCCCATTAGAGGACATGGGGCCCTTGGGTCACCCTCATGAAGTCTTTCTGGTTGTTTGGTCAGAGACATTCACACCAGTGGCCTGCTGGAGGTCATTTTGTAGGGCTCTGGCAGTGCTCATCCTGTTCCTCCTTGCCCAAAGGAGCAGATACTGGTCCTGCTGATGGGTTATGGACCTTCTATGGCCCTCTCCAGCTCTCCTAGAGTAACTGCTTGTCTCCTAGAATCTCCTCCATGCCCTTGAGACTGTGCAGGGAGACACAGCAAACCTTCTGGCAATGACACGTATTGATGTGCCATCCTGGAGAAGTTGGACTACCTGTGCAACCTCTGTAGGGTCCAGGTATGGCCTCATGCTACCAGTAGTGACACTGACTGTAGCCAAATGCAAAACTAGTGAAGAAACAGTCAGAAAAGATGAGGAGGGAAAAATGTCAGTGGCCTCCACCTGTTAACCCATTCATTCCTGTTTTGGGGTCATCTCATTGTTGCCCCTCTAGTGCATCTGTTGTTAATTTCATTAACACCACAGCAGCTGAAACTGATTAACAACCCCCTCTGCTACTTAACTGACCAGATTAATATCCCATAAGTTTCATTGACTTTATGCTATACTCTGATTAAAAGTGTTCCTTTAATTCTTTTGAGCATATATATATATATATATATATATATATATATATATATATATATATATATATAAACTGGCAATGTGTAGAAAGCAGATATTGCGTAGAATGCCTAGGATATCTACAGAATGTGTGATTTTTTTGGGCAAAGCATGAATTTACCTTAATATGCTATGTAGTTTGCCATTGTACATGTTACGGATAAAACCCGAAGTTCAGCCATTTCGCATTTTGGCCGAGAGGTGTGGCCAATGTCTGACTTGCTAGAAATGACCAGTGTATATGCTACTTTGGTCGGCCATTTCGTGAAGTGGCGAGAACTCCCTGGCCAAAATTCGATACGCTGATGTAAGACTGTCCGCGGGTCTTGTCCAGAAAGCGGACACAACTTGAGACGGTCTTCCCCTCGCCCAAACACTAACCTTAAGGTCAATAAAATAGGTCTGTGATGTTAAGTCACTATTTTAGGGCTAACATGATAACAGAAATGTGAAACCTACTTGTATGCCTAAATCTTAATTATTGTGAAACAACCAAGTGGCGTCTGCTTTCTGAACAAGAGCCGCCAAGGCTACACTCGATGCAATTGCACTACTAAGTGCACAGCAGATTGCTGCTCATGCCTTTTTTCTGCCGACTTAGGCCGATCGCCCCATTCATTTCGCAAACTGGCTGGCCAAATCTCAAAATTGAGGAAAAGATCGGACATTGGCCGGTCAATTTACAGCGACACTGGCCATTTCCCGATTTGGCCGATTTCGGGTTTTGCCCGTAACAAATATAATATCTAGGCATTATATGACTTGTTGGTTTGCTTCTTGGCAATACATAGAATGACTAGGAAATGTTTGAAATTGTAATCATTTCATACTTTGACGTCCCATTTTTGGCACATGATAGGTTTTCCATTCTACGCAATGCGTAGTTTCATACATTAATGGTAACGTATATATTAAAATAGTAGCAGCCCCAGCACTGACCCCTGCTGGACGCCACTCTTAACATCACCAATTTCAGATGAGGTTCCTCGTGCCACCACTCTCTGGTTCCTGTGTCTGAGCCGATTCTTCACCCATCCACACACACACACACACACACACACTAAACTCTGAACTCCCCAGTCCTTTTAGTTTGATGCCCAACCTCACGTGGCGCCTTATCGAAAAAACTTGTAAACTACATGCGGGGAGGACCCGTGATGCCAACCCTGCTCTCCTCTTATTGCGGGGCAGCAGAACTACCACTGCAACACCGTGCCACCCTGTCGTGTCACGGTCTTTCTGGGTAACCTGCAGACGAAGCAGCGATTGTCCTGGGACAATTGAAGTGGACTGACTTGAGCAAGTGTCACAGCAGGATATCAAGAAGAGAAGCTGAATAGAATTGAATTGAATCGCTTGTTGCATATCATGTGTTTATTATTGGCATTCTGAACTGGGCATTATATATTTTTTTATTTTTCCCCACTTTAGGCGTTCCGATACATAGATAGAATTTATTATAGTAGGCAGGATGGATAGATAGATACTTTATTATTCCCAAGGGGAAATTCCCATACTCCAGAAGCAGCATACTGATCAAAAATAATATTAAATGAAAGAGTGATAACAATGCAGGAATAACAGACAATAACTTTGTATAATGTTAACGTTTACCCCCCCGGGAGTCGCATAGTGTGGGGTCTCCTCAGTCTGTCGCTGAAGCTGCTCCTCTGTCTGGAGATGATCCTGTGCAGTGGATTCTCCATGATTGACAGGAGTCTGCTCAGCGCCCGTTGCTCTGCCACGGATGTCAAACTGTCCAGCTCCGTGCCCTCAACAGAGCCTGCCTTCCTCACCAGTTTGTCCCTCTTCTTTATGCTGCCTGCCCAGCACACCACTCTGTAGAAGAGGGCGCTCGCCACAACCGTCTGATAGAACATCTGTAGCGTCTTATTGCAGATGTTGAAGGACGCCAGCCTTCTGAAGAAGTAGAACATTAAAGTTGAAAGGTTTTTGAATTGATGTCATTAGCCAACATTGAAAAGAGGAACATTTCCGTTTGACATGAAGAAATGTAACCCCTCCTCTCTATTGATTTTGTTTTTTTCTTTAGGGGACTTTTCTGAGGCGAGCTACGCCACATCCTGGGGAGCTTAAAACGATGAAGAAGACAGCAGAGAATTTGCGGAACGATATGAACGCAGCTAAAGGACTGGATACCAACAAAAATGAGGTCAATAAAGCTGTTGACAGAGTGACCACATCTGTGTAACAAACAGAGAAATGTTACCTCAGCAACTTTTACCTCCTGTGTGCCCCCCTCTCTCGTCGTCCCTTCTCCTGGATCCTCCTCCTCTCCAACTCCTAATATCATCTCCTCCTTTAAGATGGCATCTGATGCTGCTAACCGGAAGAAGGTGCCTTATTTTTCAACCAGTCATGGCGGCAACTTTTCACTTTTTGAAAGTGCTTTTTGTCGCCTTTGTTTAGGTAGCGGCACTTCTAGGTGACTTTTTGATAATGAAATGTATATTTTTGTTTTTACATGCCGTGAATACACGTATGTGACTGGGCGTTAATATGCCTCGTTATTTTTGGATCCTGCTGAGTTAACGGAAAAAAAAAAAAGTAAAAATGTATAGTTTTATGTGAAAAAGATACTTTTATATGATTTTTGGCAGCTCAGACGGTGTAAATTTTAACATTTTGTATAGCAAGTTTGTTATTAGATGGGACTTTCTTTTTTTTTTTTTTAATTAAAACTTTAATACGGTACATTTATTTTGGTAGTAACAGCCCCCAAGTTTCCATTTATTCTAATATTGTCTGTTCTGTTTTTTAGAATAAAGGCACGAGCCCCGTAGTTCTCTGCTCGGCAGCCGCAGAAGTGCTTCTTAAACCCCAGCATGTAAGCTTTTAGCGCTCAGGGAGAAATTTGATTTTATTAAAAAAAAAAAAAAAAAAATTCCTTTCCTTGTAATTTTAAAAACTTGTTTTAATTTGAATTTCTAATCTTTATACCATTTTAAAATTTCGATTCTGAAATCTTGTTAGCAGAACGATGCACTTCACGGTTTTTATCGAGTCCGTCATTTATTCGGTTCATCTGGTGTTCCGCACGCCTGCCGGGAACGCATTTTATTTTGATTTTTCTTTTGGTTGTTTTTGTAAAGGCAAATGTATAAAAAAAATGAAAGTGTGGAAACTTTGGTTCATGTTTGGATTTTATTTTGTACCGCACAGTTGAACTCGTTCAGGCAGGGCTTTTGGGCCTGAAGATTTTCTTACTTATAACCACTGATAAATAAAAGCACATTAAAGTTCTGAGGTTCCATTCGGTTTTTTTCCTTGACGTTACCCTCTTGTTTGTTTTTGTGACTTTCCCTTTCTTTCTTCTGATCACACCGTAGAGCTTTACAGAAGACAATCTAGAACAGCGGCTCTTAAACGTGACCCAAAAACGCCATTGACAAGCCTTGCAGGGGTGACGATGGAGAGGCCCGTCACGGACAGACGTGCTGGTGGTTCCTCTGTAATCCTTGGAGGTTTTCTCGTCGTTTGAGGGCCGATGTTCTAGAGTGGCTGTGCTGTACGTTGTGATGGTTTTTATTTGTTTGTGACAAATTTGGAGTGGAAACGCACCTCTACCTGCAGCAGAGAGTGAAGGTGAGAAGCCGAGAGATGCGTTGATCGTTCGGGTAATGTGCCGTCTTTTCATCTTCTCCATTGTTCTCTTGGCTGCTCACTCGGGTCTGTTGGCTCACATGGCTGAGGTACCACATGAGGTTGGATGTGGTGGCTCATTTTCTTTTGTTCCAGTTATGGGGTTCATAGGGTCATAATTGTATAGTTTGAATGATCTTTTTAATTCGCCAAAGTGCTGCCTGGAGTTGCCTCGGCATATTTCTACGAGTTAAGGTAAGAAAACAGATATTGATGTGCTTTTTAAATGTCACTGCTGTCATCGACGCTACTGTACCCCTCTATCAACATCTCTGCTTGATGTGTCTAATTGGGTTCCATAATCGCCGTAAGTCCTCGTTGGGTTGGAACCACAAAACACCACGTCTTTGTAATTCCTCTCTTGTCTTGTCCTGTGGTTTAGGTCAGGGGTCCTCAAAGTCGGTCCTGGGGACCCCCTGCGGCTGCAGGTTTTTGTTTCAGCCAGATTCATAATCAAGTGACACCAACTGATAACACTGATCTCATTTAATTAGTTAATATTTTGTTGTATCCTCTTTTTTTTCTACATTCCGAAAAGCACAGAAGCGGGATTTTTACATTTATATAACACTAGCCGTCTCCCGCGGCTTCACCCGCGTATTAATGAAACAGGACAGTGAGGAGGCCCCGCCCATCTCTCTACTCCTGACGTCACTCTTCCTCCTCCCCTCGGCCCACAGCCTCTGTCTCTCAGATTAGTGCGACTGTATCGCTCCTGCAAGCGAACTGTGATCCTTAGCGCGAAGAGAGAAGTCGCAAAATCAACCAGAATGTTCAAGCAAATTATCGAAAATAACCCGATCTAAATCCGTTAAGTACTTCTCTCGTTCGCTAACTAAGCAGAGTTAAGGTTACGCCTCGAGGCAGACGCGTGAGTGAGAAGGGCGTTGTCCCCGCATCCCAATGGAGTCTCTCTGGGATTCGCGCAAATAAATTGGTACGTCAAGCAAACTCTGATACTTAGCGTGATGAAAAAGTCATAGAATCAACCGAATGTTCAAGCGGATTATCGAAAATAACCCAAACTAAACCTGTTAAGTCATTCGCTAACTAAGCAGAGTTAAGGTGTACGCCTCGTGGCAGACGCATGAGTGAGGAGGTCCCTGCATCCCGATGAGTCTCCCTGGGATTCGCGCTAATAAATCGGTACGGCAAGCGAACTAGTGTTATGAGAATGTCGCAAAATCAACAGAATGTTCAAGCAAATTCTAGAAAATGGGCAACAGAAAACCGATCGGTGCCCATGCAATCCCAAAAATGGGCTGGCATGATGTCGGGGCAGCATGGGGGCACGCAAAAAGATTTTTTTTTGCCGATGCCCACGATTCCGCCCTGGGCAACGACCCATGTCGCCCATATCAAAAACCGCCACTGTGTACGCCTGATGAGCCCAAAATAAGGGCGAAAACACGTGTCGCGTACTCTTTGCATTATTTGACAGTAAACTATGCAACATTTCATATATATATATATATATATATATATATATATTAGAAATATTTCTGTTAAGGCTCTTTTGTGATTCCATTATATTGCCCCTTCTCTGTGAAGTTTGCCCCCTTCGTTGTATCCTAATAATGTCAATTAAAAATGAGGAGAGCAGACACCCAGGTGATCGACACTGAATCATGAAAGGCTGCGACTACTTGAGCGTTAGACCCAACTCCATATTTACTCGCGTATAAATCATAGCTTTGGCTTAAAGTGCCATCGGTGACCCATCGCAAGGCTCCCCGAATCCCAAGCATTACCTTTTCCCATTCCGTACTGTTGTGAATCACGAGTCCGCATGCGTCATGACTCGTAGTTTAAGAACCTACGCCCTCATGTGGTCCTTATGGATCCAATTTGCCTAAGGAAGATTATTTGTGCCAAAATTAAACAGGCCAGCGTGTTGGCGAAGTTGAAATGTAATACATATGCACGTGGGTGTTTTAGGCCCGGTTTTATCACGTCAAAATTAAAAACCTAACCAAACGATTGATTGCTTGTCACCACGACACACAATTTTTGTGTCTGTTTAAACGTTAGTACAAAAGCGTATTGAATCTTCATTCATGCCCACAAATCGCGTGTCATAAGTAACAGCGAAGCAAACGTGCTGCCTTCCGCTTAGCGTCAGCTTTGTGTGTGTGCCATGGGTGTGATGGGTCGTACTTGAACGATTCGTTCATTTTGAACGAATCTTTAATGTGACTCGGGAAGAACGAGTCGTCTCGTAGGAGTGATTCGTTCAGTCGCGCATGCGCATTTGCGCGACTTCCTATAGTTTCTGTATTGGAACTGATTTACCTGTTTCGAGTCTTCGGGTTTTTCGAGTCGTTCGTTCATCACGTGACAGCCCCATAAGCTTAACCTAGTATGCAGTCTGAGCCGGAAACAGAATTGAACGAAATGACTCGAAAAATGATTCGTTCATTTTGCTGAACGAGACTCAAAGATCCGAGTCAGTAAAATGATCCGAACCTCCCATCACTAGTGTGTGGCATTTCGTTTTCAGACCGCGCCAGAAGTAAATATAACCAAATAACCAATCAGCGTCAAAGGGTCAGGCAAGGGGGCGGTCCCCTTCGAAACGTTTCAGAGTTCTAGCAGCGAGCGTTAGGTTTTGTCGGTGTGGACTGTGGAGGGAGTATCTAGAATGGCGACACGTATGTTTTGGGTCTCGCTGAACACGTTTACCGTTGGGTTAAACTGTCTGAAGTCGTTTTCTTTTTATACACGTTATAATAAGCAGTGCGGTTGTATTTTTGAGGTGCGGGTTTTAACTGAATATAGTGAAACATTTGTTAGCGTCACCAAGCTCGGTTTCTTCGTCACTTTCTAGACATACGCCCTGTGAATATCAGATATTAATCAAATTCCACACACACCCGCTTTTTGCCTCACAAAGCTTAGAGAATTCCATCCCAGAACGTGATCTTTTTTTCGGAATGTATACCTTCCACTTTAGATGGCAGTAAAATTTCATCGATCGAAAGATCTCACTCAGTAATGTAACTTCCAGAAAATATCCAAATGCAGAAAGGCTTAATTTTATACAACTTTGGAGAAACTGGTTCGGCGTCACCATATGCTTCATTATCAAATACAGTAATGGGTAACACAACGTCCAATGGCTGCACAGAAGGAACAAATCTCAATAAAGTCAAAACTACTAAGTCAATTACCACTCGCAAAATAAAAGAAGTAATCAAAGAAATTTCAAATGGTCAAAACACGCTTGTGTCTGCGCACGATAAAAACTGCGAAGGTCCGCTGTTGAAAGAAAGACGTCCGTCCACTTAAATAAATGCCAAAACTAAATCCTTTTTCCCCAAGAAATGTGACTCAAATCACATGTAACTTCCAGAAAAATTTCGAATGCATTGGTCAAAGAAAGGCTTCATTTTATACATCTTCGGAGAAACTGGTCCGGCGTCACCATATTATGCTTCATTATCAAATAATGGGTAACACAACGTCCAACTGCTGCACAGAAGGAATAAATCTCAAAAAAGAAACTAAACTAAATGAATTTCCACTCGCAAAATCCATCCAACCCGATATATCCCAACTACAGGGTCACGGGGGTCTGCTGGAGCCAATCCCAGCCAACACAGGACGCAAGTCAGGAAACAAACCCCAGGCAGGGCGCCAGCCCACCACAGGGCACACACACACTAGGGACAATTTAGGATGACCAATGCACCTAACCTGCATGTCTTTGGACTGTAGCAGGAAACCCACACAGACACGGGGAGAACATGCAAACTACACGCAGGGAGGACCCGGGAAGCGAACCCAGACGAGTCTCCTAACTGCGAGGCAGCAGCGCTACCCACTGCGCCACCCACACTCGCACAATATGAGCGGTAATCAGAGAAATTTCAAATGTTCAAAACACGCTTGTAACTTTACGCACGATAAAAGCTGCGAAGGTACGCTGCTGAAAGAAAGTCGGCCGTCCACTTAAATAAATGCCAAAACTAAATCCTTTTTCCCCTTGGAAATGTGACCGAGGGCAAGTGAAAGAAAAAGTACCGTTAGGGATTGTGTGGTCGCGAAACTACCATAAAACTTTCACCCAAGTAAGGGATGTCTGTACCTCTACCACCACGACCACCGAGTAAATAAAAAAAAAAAAATCACAGTAGACGGCAGACCCCCGCAGAGTCCATAGACGAGTCCTCCGATAAGGTAAAAATCTTTTTATTAAGCGCGTCTATAGACGCTCGTTCTCCCCTATTCGGGGTCGTCTTCGGAGCGCTTCCCGTTAAAGGGGTTAATAAGCACACAAGGGGCGGCTGTTCTTTAGTCCTCAGTGTCCTCGAACTCGGTGAGCTGCCAAGATGTCCTAAACTTTCATTTTTCGATTCGTTTTAATAACTTAATTGCAGTCTGTACCTTCATGATCACCCGTGACGAGAAGCCTTCATCTTCTAAAGATGCGGGCAGAATGATGGGGATTAGCAATTGAAAATCAGACCGACCGACCGACGCGATTCTCCAAATGCAATCCAATGGACTCCCACGTCCGCCGCCGCCGCCGCCGCTCTCGAGTTTGACGTACGTGACGGTTACTAAGCGATCATTTTGAACACAAGCACGCTTGACGTTTTCTGTCATTTTTTTGTTCTCCGATCGGTGATCAGACTTGTGTAGTTCAGCACAGTGCCCAGCAGGGGGCGCCAAATCACCACAGAATAAACTGACGCGCGTCACTTTAGTTTTGATTTATTTAGTAGAACACGGCCGGCGGTCTCGGGTCTGCTTCATTCATTTGTATCGCCGATTGGAGGGGTGCAGGCCGACATTTTGAAGTCCATTTTGATCACATTAGCCACATTTAGTGGTCACTGGTTCGGTCTTCACAAGTAAGCTAGAAAAGCCGACTCGTGTCTTCTCTTAAAATTTCACGTATTTTTGTTTACTGTCACATGTTGGGTGGGCATTCGAGTAAAACTGGCACTTTACCTTGCACACCTGACGGTATCAATACCATAGATGTTAATAATAAAGCAGTTAAACATAATAGTCGGAGGTTCGAACTCCAGGCCCAGTGGGCCACAGGTTTTCATTCTAACCCTTTTCTTAATTAGTGACCTGTTTTTGCTGCTAATTAACTTCTTTTGAACTCATTTTAATTGATTTGCTCTTGAAGACTCAGACCCCTTAATTGTTTCTTTTTCCTTAATTAGCAGCCAAGCAATAACGAGATACAAAATGAGCCAAAAACTGGTGTCCATCATTCAATATCTGAAAATAAAGAAAGGTAAGGGTCTCGGGAATGTCGATCTGCTCGGGACCCCAAAACATTTTAAAAGAGCTGCTCTTAGAAATGAGAAAATCAACAACTACTTCTTCTTCTTTCGGCTGCTCCCGTTAGGGGTTGCCACAGCGGATCACCTGTCCGCATATGGATTTGGCAAAATTTTACACCGGATGCCCTTCCCGACGTAACCCTCCCCATTTATCCGGGCTTGGGACCGGCTTGTGCATCCTCTAAAGCAGGGGTCTTCAATCCCGGTCCTGGAGGGCCGCAGTGGCTGCAGGTTTTTGTTCCAACCCAATTGCTTAATAAGAAGCCCAAGTAACACGTCTGCTTCACTTTAGTTGCCTCACCCGTTAAGATTTTGAACCCTTATTGCTTATTTTAGTCTTAATCTGCTGTATTCTTGGTGTTTAATTGCTCCTAATTAGCAGTAAGATGCAAATGACAAAAGAGAGCAGCATTTCTCCATTTAACTTGGTACCATTTACACCTGTGTGTATTTATCATGCACTATTGAGTTTAATTAAATACTTGGAAGTAAAGTGAAGAGAAAAAAGTGAAGGACTGAGAATTAGTCCTCCATTTTAGCCTTCAAATCATTTGGATGATATCCTTAAAGGGGAAGAAAATCGAGGATATGAGAATGACCCGACATAGCAGAGTTAAAGCACCATTAAGTTATGAAATTAAATTATTGGCAAGAATTGCTTTCTAATTAAGCAACCGGGTTAGAACAAAAACCTGCAGCCACTGCGGCCCTCCAGGACTGGCATTGAAGACCCCTGCTCTAAATCAACAATTTCGGAAATGTTTGCTAATACACCACGAGAGCAGCAACAAGCCACGGAATTAAAGAACGGGTTTAATTAATGACAGGAATTGGCACCTCATTAACACTAGACTTACCAGAGCCTACAAAACAACTCGCAGCTCCGTCCCACCTTAAATCGCACTTGTTCTGTTATGTTTGTACCTTTTGTGAAAGTGTTTCTTTGATATTTGGAATTCAGGCTTCACACATTATACACTTCATGTCTACATTTTGTCAATTATTACTAAAAGTTGAAGAATGTTTCTGTTTTAACGATGTGTTTACTTAGATCGTTGTTGACACAGAACACACATTAAATGCAAGTGCTCCAAATAACGATCTAGTATTTATAAACGGTGTCATTTTGCTTGACTTCTCACTCTACACAACTGACACGCAGGGAAACGGACCTGAGCTGAGAAAACTGTGCGGGGTGGGGATGTGATAGCAGGCTGATTGCTGCTAAGCCACACATTTACAGGACAAAAGGCGCTGACAGAGTGGTGCGAAGTGTTTTAAGGTGGGACGGATCTACGAGTTTTTTCGTAGGCTCTGGTAATTCTAGTGTTAAGCAACTGGTTGGAGATTGAGGCCCTGACTTGGGTGGTCTTCTGTTGGCTCACTCACTTCACATTTCATTTCTGTTTGGGTGCCATTTAAAGAAGGAAATGAAGCAAATCTTAAAAAAAAAAAAACAAGTCAATTAAAACGAAAGGAAAAGGAGTGAATTAGCAGCACAAACAAGGAACTCAATTAAAAAAAGGGTTAGAAAGAAAACCTGCAGCCACGGTGGTCCTCCACCGTAATTATGTTAACTTAATTACTAATTGATAATGCAAGTCCCACTCCCGTGTGGTCCAACTGTACGACCCAAGCTGTCTGTTCATTTATTACTTCGCAATCTCAAACCTGATTAATCCGACTCTGAAACCCTTGGAGTTCAATTTTATGAGCGAGTTCATTCGTTAATCCATCCATCCGTCGATCATCCAAGCCGCTATATCCTAACAACAGGGTCACGGGGGTCTGCTGAGGCCAATCCCAGACAACACAGGGCACAAGGCAGGAAATAAACCCCGGGCAGGGTGCCAGCCCACCGCAGTTATCCTAACTACAGGGTCACGGGGGTCTGCTGGAGCCCTGGCCTATTGCATGGGTGTCGAACCCCAGGCCTGGTGGGCCGCAGTGGCTGCAGGTTTTCATTCTAACCCTTCTCCTAATCAGTTTTCACTGCTAATGAACTCCTTGTTTCCCCCTTCATTGTAATAGCCCCCTGTTTTTAAGGATGCAGACCTCTGAATTGATTCTTTTCTTCATTAGATGGCAGCCAAACAGAAATGAGACACGAAATGAGCCAAAAGACGACCAGCTAAACTGGGGCTTCAGACTCCAAGCAGGTTCTTAATGAGAAGCCCACTCACTCTTACTGTTAATTAATTCTACGACTTGTTGCTGCTCTCATTCTGTCATGGCAGACATTTTCAAAACTGCTGATTTTTCTGTTTTTTTTGTAAGAACACGGTCAAGATGTTTTGGTGACCTCAGAGATCAACCTTACTGAGACCTTCACCTTTCTGTATTTCCACATATTGTGTGATGGGCGCAGGTGAGCTGGCCATGTGGCGGCTTGTTTTGTGTCTCATTATTGTTTGGCTGCTAGTTAAGGAAAATGAAAGAACTAAGGGGTCTGAGTCACGTGAATTAAAACTAAGGCAGGGGTGACAAACCCCGCGCCTGGAGGGCCGCAGTGGCTGCAGGTTTTCATTCCAACCCTTCTCCTAATCCGTTTTCACTGCTAATGAACTCCTTTATTCCCTTCATTTTAATAGCCCCCTGTTTTTAAGGATGCAGTCCTCTGAATTGATTCTTTTCTTCATTAGATGGCAGCCAAACAGAAATGAGACGTGAAACGAGTCGACAGACGACCAGCTAAACGGGGGCTTCAAATGCCAACCAGTTTCACTCCAACCAGGTTCTTAATGAGAAGCCCGCTCTTGTTGTTAATTAAACCCGTTCTTTAATCCCGCAGCTTGGTGCTGCTCTCATCCTGCCACAGCAGACATTTCCAAAGCTGTTGAGTTTCTGTTTTTTCCTGAGACCTTCACCGTTCTTTATTTTCAGGTATTGTGGTCTCGTTTTGTGTCTCATTATTGTTTGGCTCCTTATTAAGGAATTGCCGGAGTCACGTCAATTAAAACAAAGTTAATTAGCAGCAAAAACAGGTCACTAATTAAGAAGATGGTTAGAATGAAAACCTGCAGCCACTGCGGCCCACCAGGACCAGAGTTGGACACCCGTGATGTGACTATTATATTAACTGCTTGATTATTAACAGCCGTCAGGTGTGCAAGGTAAAGTGACCGTTTTACTCGAATGTCCACCCAACATGTGACGGCAAACAAAAACACGTGAAATTCTAAGAGAAGAAAAGACACGAGTCGGCTTTTCTAACGTACTTGTGAAGACCGAGCCAGCGACCACTAAACGTGGCTAACGTCATCAAAATGGACTTCAAAATGTCGGCCTGCAGCTTCGTGTGATGCGTCTGTGCAGGCCCGGCAACTGAGCAGCCTGCGGAATTCAATTCACTACAGAACTGTCAGAGTCCCAGCTGAGCCAATTCATTAGCTAATTAATCCAAGAACTAACTGGCTGCATGGCAATCGCAAACCTTTTTAAGCCAATTTTACTAATTTATTCCTTAATTAATGAACCCCACATCAGTCTTAAACCTGCTTGATCCAGTCTTCTGAATGAAATGAGCGATGAATGACTTTATTCTATAAATCTCAAGCCTGTTTAGTCCAATTATGTTACCTAATTACTAACTGATAATGCAAGTCCCACTCCCGTGTGGTCCAACTGTACGACCCAAGGCGTCTGTTCATTTCTTACTTCGCAGTCTCAAACCTCATTAATCCGACTCTGAAACCCTTGGAATTCAATTTTATGAGCGAGTTCGTCGGTTCATCCATCCATCCATCGATCATCCAACCCGCTATATCCTAACAACAGGGTCACGGGGGGTCTGCTGAGGCCAATCCCAGACAACACAGGGCACAAGGCAGGAAACAAACCCCGGGCAGGGTGCCAGCCCACCGCAGGGCACACACTAGGAACAATTTAGGATCGCCAATGCACCTGACCTGCATGTCTTTGGACTGCGAGAGGAAACTCGGTTAATTCATTTATGACCTAAACAGCAGAAGCCCACTCGCTCCCAATTCATTAGCCGGCTCATCTGTTAATTCATTTATGACATAAATCGCACATTCGCCGTCTCCACGTTTTATTAACTGATGAATCAGTGAACTCATTTATTACATAAATCTCAGGCCTGCTTAATCCAATTATATTAATGAGTTAATCCATTAATCGCTTTATTATATATCAGTCTGAATACCTTCTTAATCCCTTTATAGGACTTAGTCGTGCTTGAGAGTTTGTGAACCCTTTAGAATTTTCTAGATTTCTGCATAAATACGACCTAAAACTTCATCAGATCTTCACTCAAGTCCTAAAAGTAGATAAAGAGAAACCAGTTAAACAAATGAGACAAAAAAATTATACTTGGTCATTTATTTATTGAGGAAAATGATTGAATATTACATACTAGTGAGTGGCAAAAGTATGTGAACCTCACGGATGATCAGTTAGTTTGAAGGTCCGGTGTTTTCAATCAATGGGATGCCAATCAGGTGTGAGTGGACACCCTGTGTCATTTAAAGAACAGGATCTATCAAAGTCTGCTCTTCACAACACCTGTCTGTAGAAGTGTATCACGGCACGAACAAAGGAGATTTCTGAGGACCTCACAAAAACAGTTGTTGATGCTCATCAGGCTGGAAAAGGTTACCAAACCATCTCTACAGAGTTTGGACTCCACCAATCCACAGTCAGACAGATTGTGTACCAATGGAGGAAATTTAAGACCATTGTGACCCTCCGCAGGAGTGGTCGACCACCAAAGATCAGTCCAAGAGCAAGGCACACGTGTAATTGTCGGCGAGGTCACAAAGGACCCCAACTGAAGGTGTCTCTCACATCAGCTAATGTTCATGTTCATGAGTCCACCATCAGGAGAACACTCAACAACAATGGTGTGCATGGCAGGGTTGCAAGGAGAAAGCCACTGCTCTCCAAAGAAACATTGCTGCTCGTCTGCAGTTTGCTGAAGATCACGTTGACAAACCAGAAGGCTACTGGAAGAATGTTCTGTGGACGGATGAGACCAAAATAGAAATGAAAAGCGTTATGTTTGGAGAAAGGAAAACACTGCATTCCAGCATAAGAACCTCATCCCATCTGTGACACATGGTGGTGGGAGTATCAGGGTTTGGGCCTGTGTTACTGCATCTGGGTGAGGACGGCTTGCCTTCATTGATGGAACAATGAATTCTGAATGATATCAGAGAATTGTAAAGGAAAATGTCAGGACATCTGACCATGAACTGAATCTCAAGAGAAGGTGGGTCACGCAGCAAGACAACCACCCTAAGCACACAAGTCGTTCTACCAAAGAATGGTTAAAGAAGAAGAAAGTGAATGTTCTGGAATGGCCAAGTCAAAGTCCTGACCTCAATCCAATCGAAATGTTGTGGAAGGACCTGAAGTGAGCAGTTCATGTGAGGAAACCCACCAACATCCCAGAGTTGAAGCTGTTCTGTACGGAGGAATGGGCTCAGATTCCTGACGACTGGTGTGCAGGAATGATCAGAAGTTACCGGAAACGTTTAGTAAGGAGGGTCACACCAGACAGACACTGAAAGCAAAGGTTCACATACTTTTGCCACTCACTAATATGTAATATTTGATCATTTTCCTCAATAAATAAATGACCAAGTATAATATTTTGGTCTCATTTCTTTAACTGGTTTCTCTTTATCTACTTTTAGGACTTGAGTGAAGATCTGATGAAGTTTTAGGTCGTATTTACGCAGAAATATAGAAAACTAGCCAACCCGCGGCGTACCACACGCCGCATAATCGGGCCGGTTTTTTAATAATTTTTAAGCACAGGGAGAAAATTAACATTTGAAAAATCGGTAATGTAATAAATCAGCAAGAAAAGCAACATTGTAACAATGCACGGAACGAACCAACACACAATCGTCCGTGCGGCGCTCAGGGTGGAACGGGAGGAGAGGAGAAGGACGTCCACTCCGCTCCCTCCGTCATGCTAGCCTGCTGATTTCTCGTCCAGTATGCTCTGCCCGCTCATGTGCCCACCTCCACCTCGTCACTCGAGTCGTCATCTTTACACAGTCCAGATGCACCTGTGACTCACGTAGACTTTTCATTGCTCTGTGCGGTTTTGGCAGCTTTTCTATATATACGTGTAATCCACCAAGACACCCAACCACGGTGGGAGGGCGCTGTGTACAAAGTGCAGGAGCATCTAAGAAGACGCATGTTTGTCGTGGATGCGAATTGCTGTATGTAGCGTGTAAAACAGTTTGTTATGGTGCACGCGGTCGTGCGTCGTAACCGAAAACTCGTTTTTTTAAAGACTGCTCACTTCATTGTGTTTTAACCTCAGTTGTAAAGGAACGTTTTAAGGATCCTATGGGATACCCCTCACAAACAGTTTTACACGCCGCATATGGCGATTCACCTCCGCGAGAAACATGCCTCCATTAACAGTCAACGTGGGTCGGAGCTGCACGTGACCTCTACGACAGATAAATATAAATGACGCCGGTTTTTCTGTGTCGTCGCGTCCGAGTTGGTGGGCGTGGCTCTGTGAGTTGTCGTCGTATCCAATGGTCTTGGAGTTGGTGGGCGTGGCTCCTTCCTGCGTGCGCCATAGGTGTCTCACTTGTCGGCGGCTTAGTGAATCCATGCCCCTTCCGGCGTGCTTTCCATGGTTGTCTTGCCTTAGTGAATTATATATAGAGATTCTGAAGGGTTCACAAACTTTCAAGCACAACTGTAATTAATCAGTTCATCACATGAGCATCTCAAACCCGTGTTCTCGAACTTTATTAACTAATTCATCTGCGACTCATTTTTATTCTCCGCCATCTCTAACGCACTTGTTTCAGGTCATTTGTACACAGCGGCCTCAAACCTGGTTGATCCCGTGTTGCCCCTTTGATACGTTCGACATTCTCTGCCCGCTCCGTCACTCAAAAGCGCAAATTCTCTGTCGACGTTCCCTATTCGGCGTCCAGCTTTGGCACCCACACGAGAACGCCATCACTGGAGTCCTTAGAGACGCCTCTTTGCTTTTTAGCACTTCGGAGAGCCGCGTTCACGGCAGACTTTCCCCGTCGTCTGATTTCCCGACTGCCATTTCCATGTGGTGGGACGTCGATCGTTGAATGAAATCGTTCGCAGCTTCAGTCTCTTCTCCGTCTTACCGCCATGCTGCATGCTGATCCACATGTGAGGATTTTCTTCGTCTTTATGCTCGGATGTGTGCAGACTGTGGTCTTTGATCTTCTTCAGATGATCCTTCAAGTTCTCTTTGTTTGGATCATCTGCATCTCCAGTCCTGACGCCACGCTCTTCTTCATGTAGTCCGGCTTCTCGGATGATTTGCTCAGCACACAAACTGAATTCTGTAGGTGCGGCGGGAGAATACAGACCTTGGTGCCCACCCTTTATCTGTGACTTTAAGCCATTTCATATCCCCTCCTTGTGTCTGAACGGCTGCCCCTTGGTTCACGTTTCGATCTTCTGGGATTTCCATTCTTTGTAAAGTTGTCCGTAATCTGTTGTGATCCACACAGTCGAAGGCCTTTGCAACACCTTAGACGTCCTTCTGATGTTCTCTCCTCGTCTCACGTCGTTGATGACGTCTCTCGTTACACGTCCTTTTCTGAATCCCACCCCCCTACGATTAGCGGTTACATTTTTTTTTTGTGGAAACAACTCATTGAAGAGGATCACCCGGACCCTGAAGGGACCCCCATAACCGTTCAAGCTTCAGGGCCCTGAGAAATGTAGGACCACCACTAGGAGTTTCCAGAAACAAAATGGCCAAACCTGCAGTGGAATGCAAGTGAGTTCATCACGGCAGGCGTGTCCCACTCGCGGTTCAGGACCCTGCTTGGGGGGGTTTTGTGTGCATTTTGTAATTGGGTGACCACACACTCCACGGTGCCAGGGCTTTAACTGGCGGCTTGTGACGAGGACTTGGGCATCCTGCTGGTTTATTTCATAGCCTCCACACCGCACTGTCCACTGAAACTCAACTGTGTCGAATAACAACTGGGGGGACTGGGCGGCCAGCTGTTTTACTGGTTTTGGTTTCCATTTGTTTCTTGTATGCTGACATTGTGTTTGTTTGTAGTCTTTGTTAGGATTCCACACTGAGAAGTTTCATCTTATTTGATGTTTTCTGCAGCAAACTCCTGCCACGGTCCTGTATAACAGAAGGATTTCATATAGCGCCTTTCCATCCCGATGTCACGCTGTGTGTGTGCAGTAATGTCAGTGTAAGATGGGCTCTGGCAAATGAGCAGTCCCGGGGCAGTGCCAGGCACTTGGGGGTACAACGGTGTGCCACTTTGAAGATGTGCGCCCTTTGTGTCTCTCACTGCAGGTGTCCAGTAAGAGCGTCCATAAAACCCCGATGAGCTGTGTGGCCCACAGCTGGAACATGTCTGGCATTCGCTGGGCATCTCTGTCGGGCAAGGAGCGCCTGTACGGTGGGCTTTCATCAAAGTCTGGGCTGTCCAGTGGCTGGTCACCCGAGCTCAGCTTCAGTCCGGAGAAAGAAGCAGAAGAAATGGAGCATCAGAGTGAAGAAGTAAGAGGAGCTTTGGGGCGGCTCTGAGGCTTGTTGCTTGTCTGGAGCATCTCTGGATCTTATATAGCGCCTTACATTGTGTACCTGTCTGATGCTGCGACTTGTGTGTCTGTTTTATAAAGTCCTCAATGCTGTGGATGTACAAGAGAATTCATTGTCTTCGTCACCTATTGTCTTTCATTGTGCCTGCTGCAGGGCAGCCTTCCTATTTATCTGTCTGTCTATTAGATAGATAGATAGATATGAAAGGCACTATATAATAGATAGATATAAAAGGCGCTATATATCTATCTATCTATCTATCTATCTATCTATCTATCTATCTATCTATCTATCATATAGTGCCTTTCATTTCTATCTATCTATCTATCTATCTATCTATCTATCTATCTATCTATCTATCTATCCTGCTGACTATACTAAAGTATATATCTATTTGTTTGTCTGTCTGTCATATAGCGCCTTTCCTCTCTGTGTATCTAACTCTTATTTTGTGCCCTCTGTGTCTATTCTATAGCACCTTTCATATCCATCTACCTCTGCTCTCTACATCATCATTTTATTTTGTGACCTTTAATCTTGGTGGCTGAGTGTCATTGTCACACATTGTCACATGTCCCCTCCTCTGACGTCATATTTTTCTGTTTTCCCTCATTTTTTTTTTTTTTTTTTAGTTTATCACATAACCCGTTGGTGCCAAAGTGTTTTTAAATGAAGTCTGCTCACCCCACTCTGCCCTACAGTATAGTGCCACCCCTCGGGTCCCTTGTGTTGACTTTCTATGCACAGAATGAGGTGTGGAGTGACTGAATATTCAAGGTTGGCTCTTTGACCCACTGGGTCACTGGATGGAGTCGACTTCGTGCCCTCAGTGTAGGGCATTGAGCTTTAAGCAGCACAGTAGAGCGCCCCCTTGTGTCTGCACTGAGACTGCGCTCTGCTCCCTGTAGTCCAGATTGATGTTCTGGCTGCCCGAGGGCCTTTGTGGCTGCAGCTCTGACCACCTTGTGCCGTCCTGCTGGCCGTTTACGGTTTGCCCAGATGGAGTGACGGGTGGCAGCTGCTCTCTTGATTCTCTTTTTTCTTCTCCTTTTAATTCACCTCTGGTTGTTCTTGTTTTTGTTGCTTTGTTTATGTAGGCAAGTCTCATTCTCACCATCGATTTCACTGTGTAGTTTTGTTGTAAATCATTTTTTTTTTTATTTCTTGATGAGTTCATTCTTAGTGAGGGTTTCATGTGACCCGTCAACACAAGCAGCTCTGTGGCTCCCCTCGATGTGGCGTTTGTACGTCCTCTCCATGTTTGTGTGGATTTCCTCCTGCACTTCCTTTTCATTATACACACCTGAATGTCCCGCGGTGGGCTGGCCCTGCTGAGGTGACCCCAAGTAGGAGGTCCAGGAGGAGGACAGTAAATGTGGACTGACTGGCTTCTGTTTCAGGGTCCCACTGCCAAGTGTGTGGGCAACACTGCTGGTACAGAAGAGGACACCATGAGACGAGTTCCTCCAAGCCCAGTGCTGACTGAAAAGGAAAAAGGCCCCCCGACGGCGATGTCCCTCAAGGGTGCCCACCTGATCCCCCACACGCCCAGCGAGAGGAGCCCTGGAAGAGCACCACTGAAGGTGAGAGGACACCCCTTAGTGTGCGCCATTGCTGTCTGCTTCACGTTTGAAGGAGTCTGGCCAAATTGAAAAGACTCGAACACGCGGGTACCTGTGAGGGGCAATCCGATCCACTTTACTGGTTTGATGTTATCTGAAATACTCAAAGTGAATCGATTGAGTTAATTAGGTTATTAGGGGAAAAATACTGTGCATGAATCGCATCACAAATATAAAATCAAATAATTCATTCAGATAATAATCAAATAATTCATAATTATATCAAATAATTCATTCAGATAATAAATCATAATAATAGTCAAATAATTCATTCAGATAATAATCAAATCATAATAATCAAATAATTCATAATTATATCAAATAATTAATTCAGATAATAATCAAATAATTAATTCATTCAGATAATAATCAAATAATAATCAAATAATTAATTCCTAATTATATCAAATAATTCAGATAATAATCAAATCATAATAATCAAATAATTCATAATTATATCAAATAATAATCAAGTGATAATAAATAATTCATATAATATCCAAGTGATAATTAAATAATTCATAATTATATCAAATAATAATAATAAAATAATTCAGATAATTATCAAATCATCATAATCAAATAATTTTTTCATAATTAATATAAATATATAAATATTAAACATGCTGATAATGTGTGTCACATGACCGTATTCTGTTGAAATGCACAATGAGTGCCAACAAAGTTCAAACACTCAAATCAAATGAGATGTTAGGAACTGAATGACTGAGAGTCGTGTGCCTCATTCTCGGGTAACGATTACTGAGGAGGGAATTCCGCCAAATTTGCTTTGCCTTGCATTTTGTACAATTGTGGAAAGGTTCGAGAATTTTGCAGAACTCAATGAAATGCCTTGAGGTCAAAGGGGACGGAAGAACTGAAGTTTTTTTGAGTGTCTCATAACAATAATCTGTTTATTTATTTATATACCTTGGGTGGCTGTCACTGTTACTGCCTGATCTGCGCTACACCGCGAGAAGCTGAATGCGCTTAATCCAGCAGTGAAGACACAACGCATAATGAACCTACCAAGAAGTACAAAGTGTTTTCATAAAATTCTCACTATGGTCAGCTAATGAAAATATTGTGAGTTGTGCATCCGCAAATCTGGCTGGAGTGCCGATCAGCTAGTGGCATCACACATGCGTGTATACGAAAGAAATTATTAATGTGTGGGAGAAGCTGATTGGCTGGCGCTGTAAAGTGTGACGTGCAGTACGATTACAGTGCGCATGTGTGAAAGTTCTAGCCGTGCCTGATGCATGATTCTCGTTCATTTGATCTGAGAAGTGAATCACGGAATTGTTACCTGAGAAGCAATTGCACAATTCTCGTTGACTTCTGATTTTTGACCATATTTACCGCACACTTTACAAAGTGATTCATGTCATACAATACGATTTGCCAGCATATTTATCATTAATGTAATAAACATTTTAATTAAATAAATCGTTTTGTTTTTCCGTTGGGTGAATCGATTCACTTAAATGCGTAGTTGAGAAGAACTGAATCGGCGAAGTGAATGGCAATGCCCCTCGCTGATCCCACGTTCACTCGATGCCATCTTGTGCTTTACAGCTGCACATCCGAGTGTCGACTCTGAATGGGAGCCTTGGCGTCAGCATCGCCGGAGGGAAGGGGTCCCCACCGTACAAGGAGAACAAAGAGGTAAACACAGCGACATCGCTGCCCCACCAGGTCCTCTCAGGCCCCTCGAGGAGACGACGGCCTAACGGGGAAACCTCGAGAGGCCATCAGCTGAGGCCAGCCATGTCGTGCCAAGTGGGTGACCCTGCTGCCCGGGTGCCATTCCATCTCCCTCACTCCGCTCTCCACATTCTCAGGAGGCTCCCCGTCTGACGGCTTCTTCTTTCTCACAGGGAGTTTTCATCTCTCGCATTTCAAGGAGAGGAGCGGCAGACGTGGCGGGCGTCCAAGTTGGCGACCAAGTGTTAGAGGTTGGCGAGTTCAGATTTCTTTAAACGCTTCATATATTTTTTTATTTTTCTTCTGTTTGGTTCCATGCCCTCCTCACTTTGTCAGATTTGTGCCACAATTTGTTTGAAAGGTTCTTCTGGACGATTGTGTCACCTCGTGTGTGTGCTGTGAATGGCCAGGCAGCTGATGGACCGTCACTTGATGCCAAGTGCTGGATAGCCTGCATTGAGCCGCATCCTCTTTTTGTGTGTTTGGTGGTCTTTTCAAGGCTTGGCATTAGGAATTCTCCAGCTTTGTCTTGTACTGCTCTTTCCAGCTGGCATAAATGATGACACCAAACAGGAAAATGGATGGTTGGGAGGGGGGTGGTGGACAAGCCGCTAGATGGATGAACAGATTATGGTGGTGATGGAATATCCAAGGGTTAATGATGACCAGGATTTGGAAGTTAACCTGCGGGGGGAGCAAAAGAAAAGAGCGGAGAAGTTGAAAGATTGAAGACCAGACGTCAGCGGAGAGAGTCGACCGCGTCATTGAGAGGCTTACTTACCACAGCAGTGACATTCATGTCCTCCTATGAAGTCAGTAGATGGGCTGGGAGAGCGTGGGGGGTCATGAGGTCGCTGGAAAGGAGTGTGTGGCGCTCCTGATATCTCTATAAAAGGATGAAGGTCCAAGTCTTTAGAGTCCTGGTGCCCCCTGTTTGTGAGACCTGAGTTTAAGACTGGACCCCTTCACGTGGGTCTCTTCAGAGGGTCCTTGGATGGATGGATGAGAAGGTGGCAGGCAATGCAGTGAGTTCAGATCCCACTACTGACACCAGTGTGTGACCCTCAGCAGGTCCCTTCTCCTGCCTGCACTCCATCTGAGCAAAACAAAATGAAACACAACCAATCGTATCACTCAAATCTAATCAGACGTGAACATATAGACGGGTAAATGGATGGTGGATGGATAGACTGGGGGTGCGTGAGTGGATTTAGGAAGAGATGGTTGGGTGAATGGAGAAGTAGAGGAATGAATAGATGGGTGGAGGTGTGGACAAGATGGATGGATAGACCTGACATGAAATTAGGTTAACGAAGAAATGTGTGGATGGATGGATGAGTGAAAAGGAAAATCACTGAATGGGCAAATTGATGGGTGACCAGGGGAGCAGATAGATGGGTGGATGGATGGATTGAGAAGAGGCAGGTGGTGCAGCCCAGCAGTTGAGGCTTTAGACTTCAAACCCTGAGGTGGTGAGTTCAGATCCTACTACTGACACCAGTGTGTGACCCTCAGCTGGTCCCTTCTCCTGCCTGGGCTCCAGTAACGTTTGTAAGTCACCTCGGACAAAGTGTCACTCCGTCTGCCAGCCCAATGAGACGTGTCAGCGATTATGTGGGGTTGTATCAAACCTAAAGGAGGGGTGGACGAAGGCTCGGACAGAGAGGTGGGTCGGTCAGCCATTGCTTTAAGCTTTGGGTCGGGTCTCAGGTTGCCACCATTGGCTCGTGAGTTAGCGTTGTATTTAATGGTGATGAGTCACAGATGGTATGTGAAGTGGGCTGCGGTGGGTCGCCGTGGGTTGATTCAGTAATGATGTTGCTCAGATGTTTGTCCTCGATTATCCCGCACCTTCCGACGATTCTAAGAGGGGATGACTGCTATTACCATCGGCCACAATTCTCCAAGTGAGAAGGTTCTATCACACCTCTGGTGGGCTCCATTTATAGGCCTCAGCCCAGGTGCCCTGCATGTGAGGAGACCCGCTGCTGCTGCCAACATGCCTGAGGATTATTGCCTTCCATAATTTGATGCTTATGGAGCTTCCTGGATCATAAATGAACGGAGTATTTGGGGGTCTCCATCCATGACTGGGGATTCTGCTGTTTCCAAACATAACTAGCTGGTCGAGTGGAGTGCTGTGGTTGGCTGGCATGGCTACGGTTCCTGGCAATGCAGGGCAGAACCTGGCATGGAGGGGCATCATTTGGGTTTACTTCACATGTTCACAAGTTTATTAGTATAAAGAACACAGCTGAGACCCCATTATGTCTACAAAGTCACATCTGGTGTGTGTTCTTTGTTTTTGAGGTGAACGGAATGAACTTTGAAGACGTCACTCACTACGAGGCGGTGAACGCCCTGAAGAACGCCGGCAGCTCCATCAAGATTGTGGTCCTGAGAGGGGGGCCGACCATCACAGAGAATCGCCAAACCGCTAAGCCGGAGGTCGAGGCGGTGGGCCGACTGAGGGAATATGAGCCGGAGGAGGATGAAAGCGCGAGCTGGGGCTGTCCGTCAAAGTACCACACCGAGTTTCAATTGGACAACGGGGTGGTGGGCGGAGTCTGCAATGGAGACACAGCGGTAAGTGGCAGCCTGGAGGAGTTAAAGGGCCCTTTGATTGGCCTGGCTGGACCCCCAACTCCATGTTCTGAAGTCCGAGAAAAATGTTAATGAAAGGGGTGAGAAATACGTGTGAGGATCGACACCCGAGACGCTAAGTAAAAATCACAAGCCATCAGTCAGAAACCAAATCACAAAAAAACAAGCAGAAAAATCGTACAGCAAACGTTAAATCGACCCAAACTCGGATGAGAAGGGAACGCCACTGGTGACCCTTTAGTCAGGGGTCGTATCGATGACCTCACGTGTGTCGTACACTCCCGGGGAATCCTGGGAAATCCCTTAGCCGACACGAGACTCACAAAACTGTTGTGCTCGCCAGAATCCAACGTGACGTCATGAAGAAATGGAATGAAGATAGCAAGAAACGACCTTGAGGTCAGACCCCCAAGATAGACGCGTAGACGTCTTAAAAAACGCTTTGTAGAATGAAGGAAATCCACCAGTCATACAGTAACACTCCAGACGCAGGCTATGAGGGCCGCACTAAAAGCCAGGCGTAAATGTCACGAGAAAAGGGAGACCCTGAAAACCCCTGGCCCCTAACACCAAACGCCACGAATCTCTAAATGTAAAGATTTTAATAACAAAAATATTCCAAAAAGGCAGAGCAGGAATCCAAGCAAAACCAGTCCACAATCCCCCCCATCACGTTCTTCATGGGTCGGCCTACTCGAACGCCCTACGCTTAACACACACACACACACACACACTCAGCACTGCCATGAAATGGAGAATCTGAACCTTCTGAGCGTCTCCTGGGACTCCAACTACAACGTAGCGATTGAGAAGCCAAATTAAAAAAGGGGGGCTTTTGGTTCATCTTGCGAACGTGGCAGTGAATGCGCTCTGCTCCACGAAGTACAGGCGTCCCGTCAGGCGCTGGCACCCATTGAATGTGAGGAGAGGCCATTCAGTCCATCAGGCTAAGAGCTGGGATGTCCCAAAGTCTCCTCCAGATCCTCCTTAATGGTTTCAACCCCCATGTCTTGCTAGTTTTGTTTCAGATTCCCACAACTCTTTGTGTTAAGAAGTTCTCCTTAATTGATTTCCAGTCTTGTCCACGAGTATGTGATTCACCGTTAACTTAAAGGAATTCTACTGTTTCCTGCCTTGCGCCCTGTGCTGGCTGGGATTGGCTCCAGCAGACCCCCGTGACCCTGTAGTTAGGATATAGTGGGTTGGGCACTGACTGACTGACTGACTGACTGACTCACTGGCTATACTGGATCTACTTTATCAACGCCTCTGAGGATTTTGAAGACCTGGATGAGGTCCCCACGCCGTCTCCTCTGTCACAGTCCGACTCCTCGTTGCTCTCCTCTGAGCCGCTTCAGGAGCTGTTATGTCGCTCTTGTAGTGTGGCGACCGGAACTGCGCCCAAAACACCAGATGTGGTCTCACTAGTGCATTAATATCGTGTCTCCATTTCTATTCCACCCTAACGTTTTCATCGCTGCTGCACGTTGCTCAGACGATGAAAACGTTGTGTTAACGCGAACCCTAAATCCCTTCCAGGGGCCGCTCCCCTGTAGCTCAGTGTCTGCCATCTTGTATTTTGCCCGCGTGTAGCACTTTTCACTTTTCTCTCATGTTCCAGGTGTTCGCCCAGCTGTGATGCTCACCCGACTCTTTCTGAATTGCGGTTGCTGCCTCCTCAGTGTCTGCCATTCCTGCAAATTTCACAAGTTTCTTAACTACCCCAGAATTAGTGTCATTAATATAAATCAGAAAAAGTAACGAGGGTCCGAGGTCAAGACCCCCTGAGGGACTCCACTGAAGACCTCACTTCACTCTCCTGTTCTCTGTGCTCTTTGTCTCCTGCCGGTTAACCAACCGCAAGTCCAGTTCTGTAAGTCACTGGCATCTCTGAAGTGGGACGACCGAGTCACAGTTTTTGTGGACGTCAATGTCATTTCTGTCATAAGCTTTGTTTTTGTCAACCGTTGTAGTTGTCTGTTCAAAAAAAAAAAATCTGAGTTTGACTTGATGGACCTTCCTCTTATAAACCCATGCTGGCTGTTATTTAGTGTGCTGATGGTACACCTCAAGCATTTGCAGAAATAAACGTCATTGCACATGTCATTCCAAATGATGACACATCACAAACATTGTCACCACTTTTACAGTATGAATCTCATACCAAATGGCATATAGCAGAGACCCATACATTTATCATTCCAACAGATGGCACATCACAAGGTACTGTAAAATAAAAAAAACATCTTGTGTTTGAGCTCAAATGGCATTTAACAGAGACCAATGCATTGCATTTATCATTCCAACAGATGGTACACCTCAAGCATTTGCAGAAATTAAAGGCATCGCACATGTCATTCCAAATGCCATTTATGTTGCTCAAAGGATTAAAATGTTGTGTTAACGTGAACCCCTAAATCCCTTCCAGGGGCCGCTCCCCTGTAGCTCAGTGTCTGCCATCTTGTATTTTGCCCACGTGTAGCACTTTGCACTTTTCTCTCGTGTTCCAGGTGTTCGCCCAGCTGTGATGCTCACCCGACTCTGAATTGCGGTTGCTGCCTCCTCAGTGTCTGCCATTCTTGCAAATTTCACAAGTTTACTAATTACAACAGAATCGGAGTCATTAATATAAATCAGAAAAAGTAACGAGGGTCCGAGGTCAAGACCCCCTGAGGGACTCCACTGAAGACCTCACTTCACTCTCCTGTTCTCTGTGCTCCTTGTCTCCTGCCGGTTAACCAACCGCAAGTCCAGTTCTGTAAGTCACCGGCATCTCTGAAGTGGGACGACCGAGTCGCAGTTTTTGTGGACGTCAATGTCATTTCTGTCATAAGCTTTGTTTTTGTCAACTGTTGTAGTTGCCTGTTCAAAAAAAAAAATCTAAAAGCTTGGCTTGATGGACCTTCCTCTTATAAACCCATGCCGGCTGTTATTTAGTGTGCTGTTGTGCCTGCGATAGGCAGGTCATTGTCATTCCAACAGATGGTGCATCACAAACATTAGCACTGCTTTTACAAATCCCGTACCAAATGGCATATCACAGAGTCCTGGGAATGCATTGCATTTATCATTCCAACAGATGGCACATCACAAATGTTTGTAGCTGTAACCGGCCAAAACTGATTTTAGGACAAACTAGTTCAGACTAGGCCAAAGCAGTTTCTCCAAAGCATGATTAGATGAACCTTTATGAAATGTGCTGCCTGCAAATCTCAAATGGAAACAACACACTGGGCACAGACGTCCCGTGGAGCTCCTGTTGAAGAAGGGTTCATTTTGAAGTCCTTAATAATAATAATAATTCATTACATTTATATAGCGCTTTTCTCAGTACTCAAAGCACTATCCACAGAGGGAGGAACCGGGAAGCGAACCCACAATCTTCCACAATCTCCTTATGGATAAAGAAATTAATAAAAGGCTTGAATTGTCTTTAAAGAAAAGTTAACTGGAAATTTGGAATGAAAGTGAACCTCACGGACACAGAAAGAGACTAGTCAAGTGTCTGGCGCCCAGCCTCAGAACGTGGTAACTCACAGCATTGTGGTCGCCCACCAGATGGCGCTCTAAACTTTGTCTTTGCCTTCCTGTTTCAGGGCTCCCTGATGGCAGAAGACAATTTAACTGATGGCAGCCCAGAGGCTTCAACCACAAGCAGTGCAGCTCCAGTTGTGAAAAGCACGATGACGGTAAGGGTTTCAGTTAAAGAAATTAAAAAAAAACAAACACGTCAATCATTCAACTCCGTGTTACTTTAGGGAATTTGAAGTGAATGGAATTGACGAGGTTTGTTCTGCCCTCATCAGAACTGTTCAGATGTTCTAAGCAGACTACTTGGTTTTCTTTTATATTCCATTTTTATTCACCAAAGTGTCTTCTGGAGGTGGATACCCACCTTAACATGAGGATCAATGTCTTGTGTGTCCGTTCGGTAGCTAATGTTTGTCGCTCCAACAGAAGGCACATCACAAACATTTGTAGCAATAACATGCATTGCATTTGTCATTCCAGCAGATGGGCTATCAAAAAACATTACCACTGCTTTTGCAAATCCCATACCAAATGGCACATGACAGAGACCTATGTGATGCATTTGCCATTCCAACAGAGGGCACACCACAAATGTTTGTAGCTCTTACCAACCAAGCCTGATTTTAGGATAAAATAGTTGAGAATTGGCCAAAGCAGTTTCTCCAAAGCATGACTAGATGAACCTAGTCCGAACTAGATTATCCTGAAATTAATGTCGAGCTCCCAAGACAAAATAATTTGTCCCATTTTAAATTAACTTGGCCTGCAGTCACACTTTACTAGACTAAACCGATTCATCCTATTGTGCTTCGGACAAACTGACTTGGCCTGGCCTAAACTAGTTTGTCCTATAATCCGGTTTGGTCAGTATCATAGCAATAAAATACATTCCATATGTCATTCCAACAAAGGGTGCATTACAAACAATGACACTGCTTTCATGAATCCTGTACCAAGTGGCATATAATGCAGACCCATGCGTTGTATTTATCATTCCAACAGATGGTACGCCTCAAGCATTTGCAGAAATAAAAGGCATTGCACATGTCATTCCAAATGATGACACATCACAAACATTGTCACTGCTTTTATGAATCTCATACCAAATGGCATATAGCAGAGACCTATGCATTGCACTTAGCATGCCAACAGATGCCGAATCACAAACATTAAAACTGAAGGTACTGTAAAATAAAAAAAACAAATCTTGTGTTTGAGCTCAAATAGCATTTAACAGAGACCTACGCATTGCATTTACCATTCCAACAGACCACGCATCACAAACATCGGCACAGTTTTTATGAATCCCATAACAAATGGTATATAACAGAGACCTAAGCATTGCATTTATCATTCCAATAGATGGCACATCACAAAAATTTCTAGTAATAAAATGCATAGCATTTGTCATTACAATAGATGTCACATCACAAACATTAATTCTGAAGGTACTGTAAAATAAAAACTTCTTGTGTTTGAACTCAAACAGCTTATAGCAGAGACTTATGTATTGCATGTATCATTCCAACAGATGGCGCATCACAAACATTGGCACAGCTTTTACAAATCCCATACCGAATGGCATATAACAGAGACCTAAGCATTGCATTTATCATTCCAACGGATGGCAGATCACAAACATTTGAAGAAGTAAAATGCATTGCATATGCCATTCCAACAGATGGTGTATCACAAACATTTGTAGTAATGCATTTTATTTCTACAAATTCTTGTGATGCGCCGTAAGTTGGAATGACAAATGCAATACATTTTATTAATACATGCATCACAAAATATTTTTCAAAAGATGGTACACTGCAAGTGTTTACCGCTGAGATCTGCGTTGATTATTTAGACATCAACTGTCTTAGATGGGTAGCACAGCCAGGTTAACAGTATGTTCATAAAAACTCATGTTATGAGCATGTGACTGGATGACTTGACCTGTGGGTTATGCCACTTGATGAATGTGAGATCTGTTTCCTTGGCTAAATTTGATTTTATTTCCTGTTATCAAACGTTGGTCAGCATGGTCACCTATTCTACCAGAAAAAGTGTTATCTTCATTCTTCATGAAACCGTGAGATATTTATTTTTTCTTTTCTCAACCAACATTACAAATAAATCAATTTTGAGTGAAGTTTTCCTTCACAGCATCCAGCAGTGCCCAGCAGTGTGCTGTAGCTGCCAGCCAAAACCCGAGTGAACACTCTGTCCCCTTTGTCTTCCTTGATTTCTCCCCAAGATTCCTCGGATCATTCTTACGCACCCTTCAACTTCGGATGAGGATGTGGAGCAGCTGACTCAGGACCCCGACGAGGATGAACTCGATGATCTTGATGGTGCAGACTCTCCGGATGGCCCAAACTACTTCAATCATGCCTTCTAGCCCTCCTTCAAGGACCTCCGGCCCGGAGTGAGACGGACTTTGATGGGGCACATTGGTGTAAATATGTCGTGAAAAATTAAATACGCCTTACCAGGACATACATGTGGGAGGGAAACGAGCCCAAACATCTGCAGGAGTTACAGTGGTCACAATGATGTGTGCCAGCTGGATTGTGTCAATAAAACATTTCACTAGTAAGTAAGCGAGTGTGCCTTCCTTAGAAAAGTCTTATAAATCACCTGGCGTGGCACCAGAGGGCAGCACTGTCGTGTTGTTGCTGCATCGTCTTGGGCTCAGCAGCTTTTTTCAGTGTGGTGTTTGCATGTCCTCCTGTGTCACAGAGGGGTGCCTTCCCAAGTTTCTAAAGAGGTGTCGGTTTAGGTAACCTCCTTAGTATAATCCGTAGCATCTCTTGGGCTTGCAGTTCAAATTAATGAAGATTGTGTGCCTCGTTTTCGGGTAATGAATCAACTCGCAAAGCAAATAAACAAGAATCATTCTCCTAATTCTCAGGTACTGGTTTCGTTCGCAAATCGCATAAATGAGAATTGCGTGGCTCGCTCTCGGGTAATGATTACATCCAAACTCAAAAGAATCAGTGGATGGCACATGCCAGCTGCATTAAAGTGGAAAGTTAGAAATCTGAATAATGATATTATAAGGTTTAATGTTGTGTTATTTGTTGAACGTACAGTATGAAGTGACATAATCATATCCATTGAACGTTATGTTTTTCTTTTCTCTTTACAATGAGTTCAATTACAGATGTTACAAATCAAAGAATGCTTTCTAACACAAAAGTGCTGTTGCTGTATTGTACTTTTATGATGAGCCATCAGTGGCTGAGTTCTCATTTGCCGGTAAAGCAGCTTTTTTCGGTGTGGTGTCTACAAGTCCTCCTGTGTCCCAGCGGAGTGCCCTCCCATGTTCCCAAAAAGGTGTTAGTTTAGTTAACCTCCTTAGTTTAATCCATAGTGTCTCTTGGGCTTGCAATTCTGTGTAAAGATTGTTAACCCCGAGTGTCTCTCAGGAGGCCTGACATGTTGTGTTAACCCTGAATAACACTTGGGGCAGCACTCTGCTGCCATCTTGTGGATAAAACAAATCATTGTGCAACAGAACTCATGAATATTTGAAGTATTTTGCCACTTTATGGTAACTCTTCAGTATTCATGAGTGGGGTGGAGTTCTCGGGTAATGATTCAAATCAAATGAATGAAGATTGTGTGCCTTGTTTTCAGGTAATGATTCAAGTCACAAAGCAAATAAACAAGAATTGTGCTCCTAATTCTTAGGTACTCATTCCATTTGTAAATCAAATGAATGAGAATTGTGCAACTCATTCTCGGGTAATGATTCAGCATGTGAATCAAGTGATCAAGGGTTCTGCTCCTAATTCTCAGGTACTGGTTCTGTCCACGATTCAAATGAACAAGAATTGTGTGACTTGTTCTCGGGTAATGATTCAGCTTACAAATCAAATGAATGAAGATTGTGTGCTCATTTTCAGGTAATAATTCAGCTCACAAAGGAAATAAACGAGAACCGTGCTCCTAATTTTCAAGTACTCATTCCGTTTGCAAATCATTCTCGGGCAATGATTCAGCTGGTGAATCAAGTGATCAAGGGTTCTGCTCCTAATTCTCAGGTACTGGTTCCGCTCACATATCAAATGAATGAAGGTTGTGTGGCTTGTTCTCGGGTAATGATTCAGCTTGTGAATGAAATTAAGAAAGATTTTCTGACTCATTCTCGGGTAATGATTCAGCATGTGAATCAAGTGATCAGGAGTTCTGCTCCTAATTCTCAGGTACTGGTTCTGTCCACGATTCAAATGAACAAGAATTGTGTGACTTGTTCTCGGGTAATGATTCAGCTTACAAATCAAATGAATGAAGATTGTGTGACTTGCTCATGGGTAAAGATTCAACTCGCAAAGCAAATAAATGAGAACTACTCTCAGGTAGTAATTCCACTCACAAATCAAATGAGGTTGTGTGGCTCGTTCTCGGGTAATGATTCAGCTTGTGAATCAAGTGATTAGGGCTTCTGCTCCTACTTCTCAAGTACTGCTTCCTTCCACAAATCAAATTAACAAGAATTTTATGACTCGTTCTCGGATCATGATTCAACTCGCAAAGGAAATAAACGAGAATCCTGCTCCTAATTCTCAGGTACTGATTCCATTCTCAAATCAAATGAACAAGAATTGTGTGACTTGTTCTTGAGTAATGAATTAGCTTGTGAATCAAGTGATCAAGGCTCCTGCTCCTAATTCTCAGGTACTGGTTCCTTCCACAAATCAAATGAACAAGATCTGTGTGCCTCGTTTTCGGGTAATAATTCAACTCACAAAGCAAATAAACAAGAATTGTGCTGATTCTGTCCATGATTCAAATAAACAAGAATTGTGCAACTCGTTCTCGGGTAATGATTAAATCCAAACTCAAAAGAATTAGTGAATGGGACATGGCAGCTGCATTAAAGTGGAAAGTTAGAAATCAGAATAATAATATTATAAAGTTTAATTTTGTGTTATTTATTGAACATATAAAGGGACATAATCCTTTCCATTGAACGTCAAATGATACTTTCTAACATAAAAGTGCTGTTGCTGTATTGTACTTTTATGATGAGGCTCAGTGGCTGAGTTCTCATTCGCCGGTAAAGATTCACTTCAAACACAAGAGAATCATTGAGAATAATGAATGAGAAGGGCGGGACTTTAATCAGCTACTGGACCTGTGACACCAAAGACGCTGACGACATGATGCCTATGCTTACGGGGGTGTCTCTGAGCCCCCCTGAATCGGTCTGTCTGTGCTCGAGAATCGATTTGTAGGACTCACTGGGGAGCCGTTCAAAAAGAAGGAATCGTTTCCACGAATCGCCCTAATTGTGTGGTTGGCGTAGTTAAGCCAGTTCTGCTCAGCAGACATGTATATCGACATGGAGGCTGAGAGAGTAAAGGGACAGGAGTGAGACCATCATGATGACAATGTCATCAGATGAGGGCGAGGAGAAGATAAAATGCTATCCAAGTGAAAGACCAATTTATACGTATGAGTATTCTCGTTAGAAGGACCGATTCCATGCCCTTATTAATCTGCTAAAAACACTTTACACCAGTGCTCAACTTGTCATAGTTGGCACGTTACCATTCTGCCCCCCTGACAGTCACTGTGAGGTCAGACGTCTCATGATTTACAAATCTCATCATATCATGATAACTTGATCTTCTCAGACCTGCCTTGTCCTGGCCTGGCTAACACCAACTTGGTGATGTGTGACTCCCTGCCAGCTCACCACACAGAACATCCAAATGGATGTGTGACGTTCTCCATCTTCACATCTCTGCCCTGTCCATCTCCATACCAGCAGGACATACCCCTCAAGTTCACTTCCAGGGTCTTCCCTACAATCACTCAAGGGTTCAGGGACACCCTACAGTATTCCATGGTCACAGAGGAGAGTGCCAATCCTTAGAGCCCACTGTAATTGGCAGTAGGGCACCTCTGCCGCCTGGTCATTAGGGGGCGTCAGTCTTTAAATCACAATGACTGAGCTGCCCTTCATCTTCAGAGGAATCCTTGCCCATGGAGTGTCTGCTGTTAGGTGCCCTCTGCAGTTTGAAGGGGTTGGTGCTCCCATGGACATGCAGAGGGGGATTCTTGCTCTGTGCCCATGGCAGGCCCTGGCGGGTCAGTCAGAATTGATTATGACTTGGGCACCTTTCACACAGACCTGCTGTCAGACAGAATTTCATCCCATCCATCCTTCCATCCATCATTACACTCTATATAATCCTTTCTTTTACACTTGGCATTGTATCGCTAGTCACATTGGCCATAATGGCTGGTGCCAACCCTAAAAGCACCGGGTGCACAGTTGGTCCTGTCCAGGGCTGAATGCTAGACTGTCATACTTGCTCTCACTTCACGCGCAGGCACATAAATGAACACCCAAACACATTCCTTCTTAGTGAAATGTTTCACTTAAAAGAATTCTTCTTGTGTTCGACTTGCCACCAAAGACTCAAGTAGAATATGCAGATTAAGAAAGTGAATGAATGAACAATGGCACACTTCCCTGCAATGGACTGGCATTGTGTCCTTGGCTCTCATTGGTTGGGACTGGCTGTTACTCTGGCTAGAAAATCACACAACCGTCCATCCATTGTGGAGTCTGCTTAGTCCTACACAAGGAATGGGCATGACAGGCTACTATGCCAGGCTATTGCAGGGCACAGCCACTTTAGACTTAAGGTAGAAAATGGATGCATGGTGTAGCTTTTGGGTTCTTTAAGGGACTTAATGGTTTTTAAGTTGAAAGCATTTTTATTTTTTTACTTCATAAAGGCACAAATATAAATAAAAGTAAAAGAGACGGAAATGAATACAAAGTGTAGCCCCTGGCTCTGGACCTTGAGGGGGGACATGTTCCTCAGGTGGCTGACGACTCCAGTAGAAGCCAACCAAAAAGCCGCTACCTAAAGTGTAGAAGTGGGGGCCCGCAGACAGAGCACTTAAGGAAGCTCTTCAAACGTGTCTGCCCACTGCTAAAGCCCACCAGCCAGACCCAGCACTGGCTCACAGAGCCAGGGCAAAGTGTGGCAGACAGGTGGTCTCTGACTTCGAGTGAGCGGAAAGAGGCAAAGCTGGCGTCACTTATGCACAGACGCTGGGATGGGGATGAGGGAATATGTGGGGCTACAGAAGACCTGAGCAAAGTAGAGGAGCAGCGGATGAAGGCGAGTGGCAGGTCAGGACGCTGAAGAAACTGGCAGACCTCTTCAGATCTAAATAAAACCAGTGCTGCCCAAAGTGCAATGTCCAGTCGTCCATCACTTGTACCATTGGGCTGAAACAAGAGCTTTAAATAAAGTCTCTCGGGGTCTACCTGGAACAGTAAATCATTTGATAACGGACATCATGCAGTGTGTAAAATAAATATATAAATATATATAATATAAATACATATGTTGATTAAACAACAAGTGTCTGTGTATCTCTGTGGGCATCTGGTTGCTATGTCTCTGTCATTCCAACAGATGGTGCATCGCAAACATTAACGCTGCTTTTACGAATACCATACCCAAATAGCATATAACATGGACATATGTATTGCATTTGCCATTCCAACATATGGCATATCACAAACATTTCTAGTAATAAAATGCATTACATTTGTCATTTCAACAGATGGCCCATTATAAATATTAACACTGAAGGTACATCTGTTTGAACACAGGACTGTGCTGCGTAGTTAGTTGTGTGTTGGGGTTTAGGGGCTCAATGGCACACTCTATCTATCTATCTATCTATCTATCTATTATATAGCGCCTTATATATCTATCTATCTATCTATCTATCTATCTATCTATCTATCTATCTATCTATTATATAGTGCCTTTCACATCTATCTATCTATCTATCTATTATATAGCACCTTTTACATCTATCTATCTATCTATCTATCTATTATATAGCGCCTTTTACATCTATCTATCTATCTATCTATCTATCTATCTATCTATTATATAGTGCCTTTCACATCTATCTATCTATTATATAGCGCCTTTTACATCTATCTATCTATCTATTATATAGTGCCTTTCACATCTATCTATCTATCTATCTATCTATCTATCTATCTATCTATCTATCTATTGTGGAGGCTGGCCCGGACACAGACAGGCAGACACGTTCATTTTTCCCACCACACGTTTATTTACGCAGTCACAAGTGCACCACAAACCCCTCAAGTCCCCAAAGTCCTGGCCACACAATGCCTTACTTTCTTCACGCCGCCTCCTTGCCTCCTCCAGCTAGCTCAGTCCACTCCACTCCCGACTCTCGCCCCGAATGAAGGGAGGCGGCCCCTTTTATCCACACCCCGATGTGCTCCAGGTGCTTCCCGGCAATCTCCCGCTGACACGCCCCAGTGTGGCGGAAGTGCCAGCTGTATTCCCGGAAGCACTCCGGGTGTCCCTGCTCCTCTTCCCCCCAGCACTTCCTGATGTGGCGGAAGTGCTGAGGTCCAGGGCTCCAAAGGTATGGGGGCACCCCCTGTTGGTGACCACGGGCCCACACAGGGTGGAGCTTCAAAGCTCTGTACCTGTGGCCCCCAAAGTAACCAGGGCGGTCACCCCCAGATGGTCCGAGGAAGGTGCAAGCCCTCCTCTGGTCCTCCTGGGTGTCCCAGCCGGGTTGCCACCCCAGCCACCTCTGACACTATCTATCTGAATAGGTAGTAGTAAATTCTATGAAACCTGCTGAGTTACTGTGGGCTGTTGAAGCCCCCCTTACCTTTGTCATGTTTCGTGCCCCGAATGTGACAGCACAACATGGCCTTTCATCTCAGCCTCTCTGCTCTTAGTGGCCTTCAATTTGATATCCCCCCAAAAATTCTCAGCCTGCCTGCCCATCCCATTCCCATCCGGGTGGTATTTAGAAAGTAGACACCAGTGAGTGATTAGCTGGTATAAATAGCCGTGTGTGAGAATCCCCCCTCCAGGGGTGTTGTGTTGCCAGTAAACAGAATGACTCACGCTGTGTTTCTTTATGCCCGCTGAGGTGCCTGCTGCTCACTTGCTGTCCCTGATCAGCCTGGTCGACTGAGGCCTTTGTCTGTGTGTGTTTGCGGCGCTTCAAGCAGTGGGCGACAGACTGATGCCGACAGCTGTATCTCTAAGCCCACCCGGCTGCCCCCCTGCACAGCTCTCTTTTCAGCCCAAGAGGATGTGTTCTTCATAGGGCATTCACGCCACTCCAGTCTACTGTGGCTAAGTTTGAGTGCCACATGTTGGAGTGCCAGACCACTGTCTAGTGGGCACAGCATGTGTGAGGGTGCCCACTTACGCTCCATCAGAGTTGCCACGAGGTGGACGTGTGCTGATTGTGAGGAGAAGTCAGCCATCGTTCAGCTCTGAGCCCCTTCTCAAAGGTGCTTTAAAGGACTGATGTCAGAGACCCCGCACTTAGTGGTTTAGGCCTGACAAGTGATAAGCGGCCACCAAAAGTGCTGTGGAGACGCGAGAGTGCGATGATTCAGCGTTAAGGTCTACACGTTACGTTACGAGGAGTAGAAGCAGGAGGTGGCATCGTGCTGAATGTAAATGTCATTATGTTATCCAGTATAAATATTGTTGCTCTAAGTCATATTTAAATGTTAAGATTCATCCTGCATAAATGTAATGTGTAAGAATAAGGGGGCACAATAAGAAGGGTTGGGGCACTCGTGGGCAACCCCCCCCCCGTAATTACGTGATTGAAGGGCGTCAAAGCAACATCTTTGCAGACGGGACTCAGGATCTGACCGACTGACTGACTGACTGACTTGAAGATGGCAGAGCTTCCGGGTATGATGGTGTCCAGCAGGAAGAGGCGGGTCCAGGCAGACAGACACTGGAAGTGACATCAGAGGCGGACAAGCCGTCAATCTAAAGGTCTGCAGGGGGAGGGAAAAAACAAAAAAGAAGAAGGCGCCGTTATGTCACAGCGCCAACCCCTGGAGCGTCACCAGAGCCCTTCAACTGTCCCCTAAGCGCACGTGTGTGACGATATGCCATATATTGTGTGATTATTATGGGATGTAGAAATGTCACGTTGGTGTCCCCTGCAGGTTTATTTTCTCCAGCATCTCACCGACTGGAGTTTTTGTTTTCCTCTCCTCCCTGGCCATCTTACCACAGTTTTGTTACTGAGCTGGACGTTTGAATTCTGGACTGTTTTATAGAATGTTCTCAAATTGCTTTACTCACTTTTATAATCATTGAGCCGTTAATATTGTAAATTACTTTAAGTGATGTCATGTGTGAAAATGTGCAATAGAAGGAAATGTCACCCCGTTATGTACAAATGTTATGTCACATACTGGGTAACCTTTATAATATGTATAAATATTACACAGTGTTACTGTACATACTGTATATCTCTACTAATAAAAGGCAAAGCCCTCACTGACTCACTCACTCACTAATTCTCCAAGTTCCCGTGTAGGTAGAAGGCTGACATTTGGCAGACTCATTCCTTACAGCTTACTTACAAAAGTTAAACAGGTTTAATTACAAAATTCTACGCGTAACGGTCATAACGGTCAACAACGTCCGCCGTGTTGAACTTTCTTATTTATGGCCCCATCTTCATGAAATTTGGTAGGCGGCTTCCTTGCGCTAACTGAAACCAATGTATGTACTCATTTCGGTGTACAACGGTCTTTGTTACTTATGGGCCCATCTTCAAGAAATTTGGTACGCGGGTTCCCAACGCTAACTGAATCCTACTTACGTACATATATACGTCCATAGCCTGCAGCTCGGTCACCGTGTGAGGCTGCGTTGGGTCCCCCATCCCAACGCCTCCCACGTTGTTGGCTGCCTGCCTATATAAGGCCGTCCGTCGCTCCGGTCTCTACATTCCCTTCCTTGCTTCGCCACGGGATTCACGTCTCCCTGCTGATAACTGCAGCCTTTTTATTTAATCCACGGCCTTTCCGCTGTTTTATTGTTCGTTTATTACGATTATAGTTATTGTGTAGGTATTTTAGACTTACTTTACATTGTTCAGGTGCCCAATTCCTTTATCATTCCAACCGTACCCCCATTAACATGTCTATCGAGGTGATCACCATTGATCAACGAACTGTCACTTACCGAGTGGTTTCCATGCCCGCAGATGGCACCTGCCTTTTCCATTCTCTTTGTTACATATTGCACGGCCATATCAGGCTCACTCTTGATATCCATTGTGTCTTATGTATTGAATGACTGGCACAGGTTCAAGGTGTGGACTGATGACGTACAGGAGATAATTAGACTACACAGGAGCACTAGAAGAGTCAAATGCTTAAGCCCTTCACCTGTGGATCTGCATGTGAGTTGATGGCTGCCGCTGAATTGTTCGGTCGTCTCTTTCAAGTGAACCGAAATGTCCAAATATTTTACACCTTCCGACAACCGCCAATGCCTCTTGTGGTGAATGGCCGGCCATTTATTCCGGCCAATACCCCCAAGCTGCCAGGGTGGAGCCCTGCCTGCAGTATGGAGGTTCCCCGAAGACCACCAGGGCATCATGGACATTGTAGTTTTTATACGCAGTCCTGCTGGATGCCATGGGGGCCACTAGGAGACGCTGCAGGGAGGAACAACGGATATTTTACAAGGGGAGTGAGGTGCTTCCAGGGTGAAGAAAAGAACATTTTACCTGACGCGGAAGTGATACAAGATCACACGGACTGGGGATTGTGGGAGCTCCCAGAAGGCGAGCTGAGCTGGGTGGAAGGGTGGCAACGCGTCTGGGAGTCGGAGGATTGTATTTGTATTTGATTATTGTTGGTTTATGAGTATTGTGGAGGAGAGGGTGCTTTGTGCACTGTGGCAATCTAATAAAGTCAACTGTTGGACTTTTACCTGGTGTCTGGAGTTGTGGACAGGGGTTCAAGGGAGCGATAGCGCCCCCTATCTGTCACACTCTTAAACATCTTAGGTTGACAGGTGACGATTTCAGTAGTGGACACTTTGATGTTTATGAATGTTTAAACTCTCAAAAGCTGGATGTGAAGTTATCGATGAAACCGGTTGTGTGCTTACAACGCTTGACAGATGCTGGCTCAGGGGAAAGAGTTTTTATTCCTCTCATTCCTGTTATCCCCTCTGATCTCCCATTTCAATTCAAATGCCTCCAATTTCCAGTAAGGCTCTGCTTCGCGATGACAATTAATAAGTCTCAGGGACAGACCCTACAAAAGGCTGGCATTGATTTGAGACAAGATTACTGTTCACATGGCCGACTGTACGTTACATGCTCAAGAGTAAGCTCAGCGCACAGCTTGGTCATAAAACAACCGGAGGGCCGAACTCACAACGTGGCATACAAAGAGATCCTTCACAAATAATTATTGGTTTGTTTTCCCTCAGTTTAAAAAGGTTTAATTTTCTTCTTAATAAAAATTTTAAGGCAGTACTTCTCCGCTGCAAGGCGCGGGTATTTTGCTAGTCTAATATACTGTATATGTCACACAGACATGTCATGTTCTGTACTGTGAAGGCCATGTTACTTTACATATCTATCATGTCAGATACTGTATGAATAGCATGGCATACGTCACACGTGCGTGTTGGTGGATCTCCTCACAGACTCTTTCGCAGTATGTAATGACACTCCCGGACAGGAGGGGGCGCTATTGCTAACTTATGGGACTTATTGGCATCCCGACCTGGATGGCTGATGGTTCCTTGCCAAGGAGGGATGCCTTAATGGAAGGATAAAGATGGACTGATGTCCCAACTGGGATGAGTGATGGTTCCTTACCAGGATGGGACGCCTGAGAGAAGAAGAGAAGGTGTCTGTGGACCAGGAGTATGTGTTCACCTGGCACACATGGTGGCAGTGTCTCACTTGGGGAAACCAACATACGAATGCCCACAGGGCTTGTTTGGAACTGTAGTCCTGTGGGGCAGCACTGTCGGGGACTCTGGGGGAGCTGTTGGCTCTTCTTTGAGGGACTTCCATATGTCCTGGCTGTGCTTCTAACGTGCCATATTGTAGCAGCGGAGGAACTCCTTCCAGGATCTGCCAAGGTATGTGATGCCAATCTGGGATGAGAGGGGGCGCTGTCACTAACACTGTCATCACTCTCTCTCTCACAACTGACTCCGCCCCTACTGGGTCGCTGTCATAAAAGCCTGGGGCCTCCCAGAAGGAGGAGTCAATTCAGGCAAGCGCCACCCACTGGACGGCGGGCACGAGACGCCCACCTAATTCATGACTGACCAGCCAATGACTTTCATTCGCTTTCAGCCCTGAAATTTGCAGGGCAAGACCACCAAAAGAGCACGTCATGTTTTTTTTGTATTTCTGGACATTAAATGGGACGACCCGTTGGCAGCCCAAATTTTCCACCGTCACTCCTGCACCCGGCCATATTATGAAGTATAAAATATGTTACAATATTTATAAATATGATGTTACAGTATCTAAAAGTTTTGGTTATACATTATAAATGGAGGAGTATTTAAATGTGATTTTTAAGGTCAGCAGGCCCAGACCCTTAAGACACCCCCAGAAATGTTCAGAGAAAATCTAAGAGAGCTAAACGGTTAATTCTTTAACAGATTTTAAAATGATGTGAAATGTTAAGACCACCGAATACATCAAAATAAAATGTGACACCCCCCTGCAACCATTGCTGTAGGTCAGTAAGGAAAAGGCAGTCGATTTGGACAGTGTGACAAAAAAAAGAAAATCTGAATCTGCCCCCTGGCCTCGAGGAATCCCGTCTCTGAGCTCGAGAGGCGCAGTCCAGCCGCTGTTGTTATCTTTGTTTAGCTGCCTGCCATCACTCGGTGGGCTATTTGTGGCTTTCTAATATCTATAAATGGAAACCCACACGGCGGACTACTTATCACTAAGGCTGGGGGACAGAATTGAGGCAAACAAGTTCAAAAGCCCTCTGAAGACCACAAAGCAGATGGATACACCCTCGGGGAAGGAGGACTGACGGGCACCCAGGCGACCATGACGACCGAGAACTACAAGGGGGTCCCAAAAAGTGCGGCCGAAGTGCACCATGCGGTAAGGAAACGACGCGCTTGACACGCTTAGCCGGGCAACAGCTGCTCTCACAGAAGGGGCACACGAGAGGCCACCTCGGGAACGGCACGACCTTGAGGGCCTGACATGTCGCTGCACTTCACCTTTGTCTTACATTTGTCATCGTCAGGAATGAGGAAAGGGAAAGGGACGAGACCACCGACAACGGGCAGAGAGACGGGACAGGCGCTATATGAAGGAGGCGGGCGGAATCATTCAAGTTGATCTGTTAAGATTAACCTCAATTAGTGTAGCAACTTTCATGTCAGTCCTTATCTTACATAACTACCTGTTATATAGCGCCTTTCATATCTGTGGGTTATTTATATAGTGTCTGTCTGTCTGTCAGTCATATAGCGCCTTTCCTCTCTGTGTATCTAACTCTTATTTTGTGCCCTCTCTGTCTATTCTATAGCACCTTTCATATCCATCTACCTCTGCTCTCTACATCATCATTTTATTTAGTGACCTTTCATCATGGTGGCTCACTGTTATTGTCACATGTCCCTTCCTCTGACATCATATTTTTCTGCTTTCTTTCATTTTTTTTTAGTTTATCACATAACTCTTTGGCACCGAAGTGTTTTTAAATGAAGTCTGCTCACCCCACTCTGCCCTACAGTAGTAGTGCCACCCCTCCGGTCCTCTGTGTTGACTTGCTATGCACAAAATGAGGTGTGGAGTGACTGGATACTTAAGGTTGGCTCTTTGACCCACTGGGTCACTGGATGGAGTCGACTTCGTGCCCTCAGTGTAGGGCACTGAGCTTTAAGGAGCACAGTAGAGCGCCCCCTTGTGTCTGCACTGAGACTGCGCTCTGCTCCCTGTAACAACTACAACAACAACATTTATTTATAGAGCACATTTTTATACAAAAAAAGACAAAGTAAGAAAATGAAATAAGTCAACATTAATTAACATAGAATAAGAGTAAGGTCTGATGGCCAGGGGGACAGAAAAAACAAACAAAAAAACTCCAGATGGCTGGAGAAAAAAAATAAAATCTGCACGGATTCCAGACCATGAGACCACCCAGTACCCTCTGGGCAATCTACCTCACATAAATGAAACAGTCCACTTTGGATTTAGGGATCTCACAGAAGGACTTGATGATGACGGTCATGCAGACTTCTGGCTTTTAGTCCATCAATGTTGGAGCATCATGAAGCTTTGAGTAGGTGGTGGTGGCACAGATGTAGTCCAGATAGATGTCCTGCAGATCGATCAATAGGGTGGTCCAGATCTAATTATGCTATTTTCATTACGCTATTACATAGAAAATCACCCGAAAAATCCCGGACCATGGAGAAGTGTGCGAAATGACAACATGAAGAATTGTCTTTGCGTCAAACTGGAATCGTCTCTGCATAAATCAAAGTCATCCAGATGATCTGGACCTGCATAATTAGATCTGAACCACCCTGTATCTTTCTCTTTTATAGCGCCTTTCGCATCCATCTATCTATTATATAGTGCCTTTCATATATCTATCTATCTATCTATCTATCTATTAGATGGATGCGAAAGGCACTATATAATAGATAGATAGATGGATGTGAAAGGCACTATATAATAGATAGATCGATAGATAGACATGAAAGGCACTATATCATACATAGACAGATAGATGCAAAAGGCACTATATAATAGATAGATGGATGTGAAAGGCACTATATATCTATCTATTATATAGTGCCTTTCACATTCATCTATCTATTACATAGTGCCTTTTGCATCTATCTATCTATCTATCTATCTATCTATCTATCTATCTATCTATCTATCTATCTATCTATCTATCTATCATATAGTGCCTTTTCTATCTATCTATCTATCTATCTATTATATAGTGCCTTTGTCTTTTAGTTATCTATCTTCCTTCCTGCTCTTATCACTGTGTCTTACAACTCTATCCAATGGACTAAACTCCACTTCGTGTTACAGATTGCAGTTCTTCTGCATATATTTACCGTATATTTTTTTAAGAGTGCCCCCTCTTGGTGATCTCAATCTTTGATTCATTTCTAAATCACTTAATGGCTGCTGGCCATTCAACATTAGCCTTAAAATGCGTTCAGATCGGCGAGTGCCTGCAAGCTTCAGAATGAAAGCGCCCGATGAGCGGAGCGGGCAGACGAGAGCCGACTTAATGAAGTGTGAAGCAGGTGGAAGTGCGTTTGATCGCTGGACGACCTTCAGATGGGTTTTGTTCTGCACATTTGTATAGCAGGTATCTTCAAAGGCAGCTCGCTGAGCGGCGGATCTCTCTGCACAGAATTAATTCATTTATGAATTTTAAAAATTAATTTGTGAACTTTATTTTTGCTATATAAACATCAGTTAAAAAGAGCAGGAGGCTGTGAAAGAAAGCTTCATTGGCAGATTGGTGCCTTGCTTTATTCCTTTGTGAGTTTAGTCATTTCATCACTCTGTGTTTAATATTAACTGGCTGTGCCACCTGTCAGAGATGAACTGAAATCTTAGCAATCAACGCAGACTTCAGCATTAACATTTACAGTGCTGGATTTTGAAACGCATGTAGTATTAAATTGTGTTGCATTTATCATTCTAATAGATGGCTCATCACAAACACTTCTAGTAATAAATTGCATTGCATTTGTCATTCCAGTAGATGGCGCATTGCAAACATTTGTGGTAATAAAATGCACTGCTACAAATGTTTGTGATGCACCATCTGTTGGAATGACAAATGCAATGCAATTTATTACTATAAATGTTTGTGGCATGCCTTCTTTTGGAATAATAAATGCAATGAATTTTATTACAACAAATATTTGTGAAACACTATCTGTTGAAATGACAAATCCTATATATTTATATGCTATTTGGTATGGGATTTGTAAAAGCAGAGTTAATATTTGTGATGTGCCGTCTGTTGGAATGGCAGAGACATAGTAATCGGACAAAGACACAGATACACAGACTCAAAGACACTTATTCTTTTATTAAAGTTGACTTGTTGCACTATCCATCTAAGATAGGTTGAAATGTAAATCCATATAATAATAATAATAATTCTGCACATTTATAGAGCGCCCTTCCCACTACTCAAAGTGCTTTTCATAGTGAGTGGGGGGACCACTTCAACCTCCACCTGGATGATGTGATGGCTGCCATTTTTCTGCCAATGCACTCACCACACATGAGCTGTTAGGTGGTGAAATGGTGAGAGAGAGAGAGCCAATAAAAGACAGGGAATGATTAGGGGGCCAGAATGAACAAGAGCATGATGGGCAATTTAGCCTGGACATCCAAGTAACCCTTCTTTTTATGAGAGATGCCCATGGATATCCACAGAGTCAGGACCTTAGGATGGCACCATTTTTATGGCACAGTGCCCCCCATCGCTGCACTGGCCCATTGGGGTCCCCATTCAGACCTCAGGGTAAGTGCCCCTGCTACTGGCCTCACCAACACCTCTTCCAGCTTTTCTTAGGTGGTCTCCCATCCAAGTACTGGCTTGTCCCTGAGCATGCTTAGCTGCAGGTGGGTGAACCCTCCTGAAGTGCAGGTGGCGTGACCTCCGTGTTAGCATTTTCAGTGCGCCACCCCTGTTGGAATGCACTTTGTTATGCATGTAGTAATACAATACATGGTATTTGTCACTTCAGCAGATGGCGCACAGCAAACATTTGTAGAAATAAAACGCATTAATACAAACGTCGTGCCCACCCTGAAGGCCCCAGAACACTGCTGTGAATTTCGTGCCCTGATTTAAGAAGCCATTAAGCTGTCAGGTTTCGTCACAGCTGACTGTGAAATCGGTATGGGTGGGAACAACATTGGACCCCCACACCCACCATCCCCCACCACCTCCTCTGAGCCTGAGACATTGCTGTGTAATATGGAGAGAAGCTGAGTCAGAAGGAAAGCATGCATGGGCCGGGTACGTTGGGGTGGGCGGTGGGCTATCATTTTAATTTCGGTATATTTAGACGGACGACTCTTAATCCTGAAATTCACAAATATTACATTACACGCTCTCGCATGTACTGTGATGCCAGCACCGCTGCTTGCCTGCTCTGTGTTGCATTTGATGCCCAAAAAAGTTGCCACGTGGGACGGGTGATGAACGAAGGGATTATTAGCCGGGGTCAAAAAGCAGCATGGCAGGTCTCCTCATACGTGCAGGGTAAGTAAACACAGCGCTGATCATTTTATACTGACAGCTCCCATGACGAGCGGCGTGACACGCTGAGTCAGGCTGAGGTGACCTCGGTGATGCCCTGCTGGTGGCCACTGGGAATTCCGTATGAGCTGAACTGCCATCCGCCTCCCCACTGGGCGAGTGGCTTATGCCAGCCAAGGATCTCGTTGTAAGATGGGCATGTCTGTGAGCCACCCAATCCTGGGATGGATATACGAGTAGCAAAAAAAAAGTATATTAAATATAAATAAATAAAAACTGGCTTTATGAGTAGAGCATCACGGGCAGACCTGATTAAAAGGAATGAACAAAGAAAAAGGAGGATAACCACCGGAAAGATAAAGGGAACGTCATGGAGGGAGGATTAAAGGGAGGAAAGAAGGCAATAACACAATAGCCACGGAGATAAAGGGCATGTCAAGAAAGGAGAGTTAAAGGGAGTAAAGAAAAACTAACAACATAAGGACTAAAAATGATAAAGGGTACAGCAGGGAGGGAGGATTAAAGGGAGTGAAGAAATAACAGAATAGCTAGAAAACTAAAGGATATTATAGGAAGGGATGACCAAAGGGAGTAAACAAAATGACAATAGGATTAGTTAAAGGGTACAGCGGGGGTGGGAGGAAAGGGCTTTGAGAAACTAACAGCAAGATAACTTTAAGGGAGGGATGATCATAGGGACTAAACAAAGTGATAGCAGGACAGCCACAAAGGCAAAGGATACAGTATGTCAGGAAGGGACGATCAAAGGGAATCAAGAGAGTAACAACTAAAGGCTGTTAGAGGGAGGGATGATTAGGTGGAATGACAGGAGAGCCACATAGTTAAACAGGAAATCGGGAAGAAGGGGACGAAAAGCAGCAAAGAAACTAACAAGACAAGACAGTAACTAGAAAGACAAAGGACATGGCAGGGTGGGGTGATTAAAGTGATTCATGAAAGTAACAACAACGGAACCAGAAAACTTACAGATGTTCCAGGAAGGGACGATTAAAGGGAGTAAAGAAAGTGACAACAGCTGAACTAGGAAACTTAAAGGCGTAACAGGGAGGGATGAGTAAAGGGAGTAAAGAAAGCAACCGCAAAATAGCCAGAAAGCTAAAGGGTACATCAAGAAAGGAGGGTTAAAGGGAGTAAAGAAAGTTAAAAGAGAATAACTAGAACATTAATGGCTATTATAGGGAGGGATGAGTAAAGGGAGTCAACAAAGCAATTGCTGGATAGCCATACAGTTAAGAGGTACAGCAGGAAGGGAGGATTAAAGTGAGTAAAGCAACTAACAACAGAATAACTACAAAGATTATGGATGTCACAATGAGAGGGAGGATCAAAGGGAATAAATAAAATGATAGCAGGATGGTCAGTAAGTTAAAGGGTACAGCAGGAAGGGGGATGAAAGGGCTTTAAGAAACTAGCAGCAAGATAACTTTAAGGGAGGAATGATCAAAGGGAGTCAACAAAGCAATTACAGGACACCCACAAAGGCAAATGATATGTCAGGAAGGGAGGATCAAAGGGAGTCAAAAGAGTAACAAGTAAAGGCTGTCAGAGGGAGTTAAGATTAGATGGAGTGGACAAAGCAATGACTCGATAGCTACAAAAGGTTAAGGGATATGTCAGGAAAGGAGGATTGAAGGGAGAAAATAAGCTTACAAGAGAATAACTAGAAAGATAAAGGGTATGGCAAGGAGGGAGGATTAAAGGGAGTCAAGAAAGTAACAACAACTAAACTAGGAAACTTAAAGGCGTAACAGGGAGGGATGAGTAAAGGGAGTAAAGAAAGCAACCACAAAATAGCCAGAAAGCTAAAGGGTACATCAAGAAAAGAGGGTTAAAGGGAGTAAAGAAAGTTAAAAGAGAATAACTAGAACATTAATGGCTATTATAGGGAAGGATGAGTAAAGGAGTCAACAAAGCAATTGCTGGATAGCCATACAGTTAAGAGGTACAGCAGGAAGGGAGGATTAAAGTGAGTAAAGAAACTAACAACAGAATAACTAGAAAGATTATGGAGGTCACAGGGAGGGAGGATCAAAGGGAGTAAATAAAATGATAGCAGGATGGTCAGTAAGTTAAAGGGTACAGCAGGAAGGGGGATGAAAGGGCTTTAAGAAACTAACAGCAAGATAACTTTAAGGGAGGGATGATCAAAGGGAGTCAACAAAGCAATTACAGGACACCCACAAAGGCACATGATATGTCAGGAAGGGAGGATCAAAGGGAGTCAAAAGAGTAACAAGTAAAGGCTGTCAGAGGGAGTTAAGATTAGATGGAGTGGACAAAGCAATGACTCGATAGCTACAAAAGGTTAAGGGATATGTCAGGAAAGGAGGATTAAAGGGAGAAAATAAGCTTACAAGAGAATAACTAGAAAGATAAAGGGTATGGCAGGGAGGGAGGATTAAAGGAGTCAAGAAAGTAACAACAACTAAACTAGGAAACTTAAAGGCGTAACAGGGAGGGATGAGTAAAGGGAGTAAAGAAAGCAACCACAAAATAGCCAGAAAGCTAAAGGGTACATCAAGAAAAGAGGGTTAAAGGGAGTAAAGAAAGTTAAAAGAGAATAACTAGAACATTAATGGCTGATACAGGGAGGGATGAGTAAATGGAGTCAACAAAGTAATTGCTGGATAGCCATACAGGTAAGAGGTACTGCAGGAAGGGAGGATTAAAGTGAGTAAAGCAACTAACAACAGAATAACTACAAAGATAAAGGATGTCACAGGGAAGGAGGATCAAAGGGAGTAAAGAAATAACAGAATAGGTAGAAAACCAAAAGATGTTACAGGGAGGGATGATCAAAGGGAGTGAAGAAATCAATAACACAATGGTCAGTAAGTTAAAGGGTGTAGCAGGAATGGGGTGAGGAAAGGACTTGAAGAAACTAACAGCAAGATAACTATAAAGCTAAAGGGTATGGTGGTAAGGGAGGATTAAAGGGAGTAACAATAAGATAGTGAAAAATGTTCAGCAGGAAGGGAGGAATTAAAGAAGTTACGAAAGTAAGAAGAGCATAGCTAGAAAGATAAATGGTGTGGCAGCAAAGGAGGTGTAAAGGGAGTAAATAAAGCAACAATAATAGAATTCGAAAGAAAAGGGAGGGGTAAATGAAGTAAAAGTGACAAGAGGTAACTAGAAAGATAAAGGTTGTGGCAGACAGGGAGGGAGGGTTAAAGGGAGTAAAGAAACACGCAGAGCTCCAGGCAGTGCACATGCGAGTGAGTGGGCTTCACGTGGACTGGCACCCCATCTGCAGACTGCAACTCACAGCTGGCGCCCCCTGCTGTATTCAACTATCTGTCACTCACTGATGGCTTTTCCAGGTTAGGTGTCAGGGCTGTGCAGGGACACAGTGGAGGGGGCACTGAACTGGGGGTTTTGAAAGCCCCTCTCCATAGTGAAGCCCATCACTCAGATTTCTAGCACGGTGGGTTTTATTTTTTTTTATATTTTTAGTTCATGCAAATCAAACAACTCATTTTGTGTCACACTGGAAATTCACAGGTGAGCACTCAGTTGGTGACTGAGTGTCCGGTGCCACGCTGTCACTGACTATTTGGGGGACTCTCTCTGTTAATAATGGCACATGTGCCAGGGTGTCTGCTGCCGTCTAGTTTATATAGCGCCTTTCTGTTGTCAGCACCAACCTGAGTCGCTTTACAGCTGGATTGCAGTGTTGCAGTGCATTCCTACAGATGGTGCACAGGCAGCAAGTAGTCAGACGAGGGTGCAAGCAACAGGCCCACCCTCCTGTCTGAAATGCCACCCGAGGCTGGTGCTCCGTGCAATTTCTTGTCTCGCTGTCCACACTCCCATTTTCGGCTGAATATCTTGAAGCTCCCCTGATCTCCTGAACTGCAGCAGACTGAGTGGCACGTGGCCAGAGTGGTGCCCCCCACCCCAGAGAGCTGGCGGTTTGTTGTAAATGTCACCGCAGTCAGCAGTTTAACTCTGCTTGCCATTTAACCCACAGTCGTGGTTCTTGTCGAGGTCACAGCAGAGGGTCATCGAGGGTCTGTCTGGCTGCTCCTCAAACTGTGGATCCATAATAAAGAGGCGAGATCCCCGGGGACACGGAGGGCAAGCCATTGACCCCCCAAAAGCCCACTTAGAGGCAGAGAGGAAACCCGAAACGTGCTCAGGCGGGCTTGTTTGTGTGCTGCTGTGTGTGCGTTACTCTGGCTACAAAGGACCTTGGAGGGGGTGGTGGCAGTGGCTGGTGACATTTTAAAGATGAGTGACATTCCAAAGATTCTCACTGTGACACTGAGGGCAAATTTCAAATAAGACAGAGGCCAGTTCTCTCCTTCCTCAAAAACCTGCCATGGGCTTAACATCCAAGCTGATGAATGAAAAATCCTGACTGCAAACACACGCAAATGCCATGTAGGGACCACCGGGGTCACGAACCTGAGACCCCTTACTGCAAGGCAGCTGAACTACCACTGAGCCACCCAGAGAAAGGTAATATAAGATCTGACCAATAGGGGGCATTGCAACACCCCACACAGCCAACATAATGGCACGGACAGAAGTTCTAGTGGGTTTCAAAGGCTTCAAACCCCACCCTTCAACCACGCGGCAGTCCTTCCGTCTCTCCTCTGCTCCTCCAGGAGACCTTCGTCTTCCTCCTCCTGACATTGGCACCCCGTCCTGAGGCAGGCTGCTCCTTTTATATAAAACTCGGGAACACGTCCGGAGTCCCTAGATGAAGTACTTCAGGGAATGCATGAAGCCCCACAAAATGGGCCTCTCTAGTCCCTTCCGCGCCCCTTGGTGGCACCAATGGAAGCCCCAATAGGGCTGACTCAAAGAACTACAGTTCCCACGATGCCTTGTGGGTATCTGTAGCCTCTCTGGATGGCCATCACCTGCACGGCAGGTCTTTGTCTCTGTTGGCGAGTTTCTCATAGAGCACCACGGCTAAGTGAGCTGGGAATGTCCCAGCAGGCTCCTGGCTCTCATGAACTTGCAGATAGTCTTTGGCTTCCAGAAGTCATCTGGTCTGGTGGTCTCTAATGACCCAGGGTGAAGTCAACGTGAAAACTGTGCCAGGTCATTTACACACTCTTTATATCCTAAATATACATAGGAACTGCTTGGGGACAGTTTTAGTGGAACAACAATGGGATTTGAACCAGTGGCCTTGTGATTCCAACCACTTTAATCCCCCATCATCCACGGGCCGGCATTTGCACCAGCTTATTTCCTCCAGCGGCAGGGGTGGGCAGCGTCAGTCCTGGCGGGGCTATGGTGGCTGCAGGTTTTCATTCCAACCCAAGTGCTTAATTAGAAACCAATGAGTGCCAACCTCAGACCTTATTTGTCGGCAGTGCCAGGTTCTTACAGCGTAGACTTCCAAATGATCTGAAGCCCAAATGGATCGTTTTCAGTTTGTGCCATTTTTCTATTAAGTGTTCAGGTTCAGGTTGGGGAGCAGGCAGTGGGTGTCTGGCCGAGACGGCAATCGGATGGAAGGACCAAGGGAGAGAATGCCTACGAGGGACAACCTGCTCTGGGACATCAGAGGGCAGCCCATCACAGGTTCCTGCAGTGCACACTGGGAGTGAGAATTTGATTGCAGCCCTGTTGGTTTCCATGGGGGCCGCCAAGTGGAACCTGCAGAGTCTGGCAGTGGATTTCCGTCACACCTGGGAAGTGATTCCAGGTAATATTGATGAAGCACCGGGAACGCTCCCAGGGTCCGCTAGTCAGGAGGAAGTGGACAGAGCTTGCCAGAGCGGCAGTGGAGGCAGAAAACAGCAGTAGATGACCTGCTGTGTGTTGATCTGTAATTTGGATTGGAGCTGCAATGGTGCGAAGTGGGGTAGAGTGGATCCCATGATGTGGTAAAATCCTGTGTCTCTGCCAGTCTGTGTTGGGTGAGGGCACTCAACATGCCCCTGGGTTCCACAACTCAGGATCTCGGTTGGCAACCCCCCCCTCCGGAGTGTACATGTGGCCCAGTCCCCCCAAAATGACCCTCTGTCTGCCGCAGCCAGGTGTTATGTGGGTGTCCCCTTGGCCTCAACAATGAAAGTCCTGTGAGCCGGATCACCCTCGGGTAATCGTAGTGTTGTACCTGACGCTCCCTTGCATTGCAGGCCATGTGCCTCATTCAGGACTCCGTGAGCAACACAAAGTCAAACCAGCAGGACCCCAGGACCCTCTGAAGAGACACAGTACCAAAGGATGAACCCCCAGAGGTGTAAATGGAAACAAGTCAGTTGGGGACCTGCCGGCTCCTTGTGTGTCTTATTGCTAATAAGGAGCCATTAACAGCACTGAATGCGGCGGCTTAAGGCTGAAATAATCAAAAACGGGGGACGGTTGGGGACCTTAACAAGCGAGACCACTAAAATGAAGCATGACGATGTCATTTGGACAAGAAGAGCTTCATCAGCAGTGACTGACTTGTCATTAAAAAAACCACTACGGCCCTCCAGGACCGACGCGGCCCACCCCACCCCACCAGTTTGCTGTGAGATTCCTGAAACTTCTCTTCTCTTCTGAGCACGTGCTGCCCATGTCACATGACATCCCCCCCACTGACACAGAAATGCACTGTGAGGTCTCTAAAGGGTGGGTGGGCAGCGTGAATGGCGATTGTCTGCACTCCAATGGACTTGCCGGACATGAATGGCCGCTCTGTGCTCCTCACATTCCACACAGCCGTGTCATGAGCTGCTGGCCTCGGCAGTTTGGGTTCTTTGATTTTCGTTTCGGCGTTTGGACTGTGGAGAGGAGCTCCTCGAGGTAACGCTTGTGTTTGTTTTCATTTTAATCGGGTTCGCTTCGGAAGCCGGGGTTCAAATGTCACCTCGGGTCACCCGTGGCTGGTCGTGTTCGGCTTGTTTAGCTCAGCATGAAAGGCGCTATATGACGGCAGTGCTCCTTTACCGACTCTATTCAGAGTTAAGCTTATTGATGCGTATGGATTTTTTATTCCAGGGGATGGCAGCACGGTGTGGTCTTGTGGGTTTTACAGATGCGAACAAATGTGTCGCTCCCCTTTGAGCTCATTGAAAAAAGTGTCCCCTGCATGCCTTTGAGATGTCATCGAGTCAAGCAAAGCAAGTGTGACAAAAGAGATCAGGTGTTGCTTCTTCTACAAAGATCTTTTGCCCTGGCTTGGACACATTTCTTGGGACCCCCCTGAAAAGACCCTAAATCACTGGATTTTATAAACTCGCCGTTTTCTTGAATTCATATCACACACACACGTGTCTCCAATCAGTCACTCAGCCGATTTATAAATGGAGACAAGGTGTCACCGTGCTGTTTGGTGTCACCGTGTGTCCCCTCCCCACTGAACACGGAGCAGAGAAAGCAAATGTGAGGAGATGAGAAAGAAAATGACAGGCCAGGCAAATGCCAGAAGACCACCATCTCCAAGCAGCCAGATGTTCCTGTTCCTGAAGATGTTTGAAGGTTCAAAAGACTGTAGATAACCTCCCTGGACGTGGCCAGATGGGGAGAACGGACCCCCAGAATGGGTGGAAGGACAGTTGGAATAGTGGACAAGACACCAAGGGCAACATCCAAAGAGATATGAGCGGACCTCCAAGGTTGAGGTCCGTCAGTGTCTGAGTTACAGGGGGCTCAGTGGAAGAAGACCCAGGAGGACTCCACAGCTGAAACAAAAAGCATCCATCGCTTATCCAACCCACTATATCCTAACTACAGGGTCACGGGGGTCTACTGGAGCCAGTCCCAGCCAATACAGGGTGCAAGGCAGAAACAAAACCCCGGGCAGGGCGCCAGCCCACCACAGTAAAAGGAAAAGCAAGACAGGAATTTCCTGATGAAGGCTCACTTTTCATCGTGACAATGACCCAAAGCTTAACGCCAAGACAACACTGGGGTGGCTTCAGGATGAGCCTCTGAGTGTCATTGGGTGGTCCCAGACGAACCCCCACAGAAGATGTGTGGGAAGACCTGAAGATGGCAGCTCACAGAGGACCTTCCAGGAAACTGCCAGGTGTGTAAAACTTGCAGTAAGGAGATAACCCCATGCTGGATTTGCTGCCTGAGGAGCTTCTAGAAAGTTCTGAATGGAGGGTCTGTAAACGTCTATGAGTTCCAACACATTTCCAAGCCTGTCTGAATTCATGTTCTCACTTTGTCATTGCGGGTGATTGAGTGCAGATTGATGGGCAAAAACGCGACGTCAACCACACAATAACGTCAGCAGGAAGTGGAGGGGGTGGGACAATATGTGATATGGGACGTCCTGGGCTTTAACGGCCACGTTAATTATCTCGTCTTCTTACAGGTCATCTGTGAAGAAGGCCGCACAAAGCCGCTGGTCTTTACGTTTGTGCCAGTGATTCGGATGCTGCCAGCTCCGTCCTGGGTGAAGCAATCAGAAGCCAGGCTGAAGGTGGGTTGTTATCCTTTCTTTGTATCTTGCAAATGTCTTATGTCTGCCTCGTGTAAAATTACGTGAAACTTCTGTCCATCTATTATTATTGGACACCCCCACCCACGGCCGTCTTAACAGCATTATAGGCCCCCCCAGGAAAAAGCAGTGCATTGGGGTCCCCTTACCTACACAACCACTCAGCAAGTCACAACATACAAAGATTAGCGTGGGACCCCCGGGCAACTGCCCAGCGTGCCCATGTGTTAAGACAGCCCTGCCCCCGCCTACCCCACTTGTCAAGATTCAACTTTTTGCTTTGCGACTCCCCCTTGCCCCTCCCACACCCACCATAACCTATCATCTGTGGGGGAGGAGCCAAAGCTTTAGATTCATCAAAAATTTCAATCTCCGGTTTTCAACAGATCTCCACATTTTAGGGTCACCTGATCCAGAAAACATCGATATGTCAGTCATATGTCATCGACACTGTGTGTCAGTTTCTTGAGGATGGTCTAGAACAGGGGTCTCCAACCTTTTATCCCCTCAGAGCTACTTTTATAAAAGCAGCAAACATCAACGTGACTAACAGAAGGTGGCTCATCCAAATCCACGTCACTGTCACCCTTAGCCACAGGCCCCTGAATAACATCACAGCGTCAAGAGAGTCACAGAGGGGCCTGTCGCTAAAGGTCAGCAGCCAGACCCCTCTCAGTAGCGCAGTGCTTAATCCATTAAATTAATAAATAAGTAAATAATCCTGACAGTGTCCAGTGGAGGATAAAACCCAATGAATAAATCCGTAAAATGCCACCAACAGAAAACGCTTCCATCAAGAAACCCGGTGGCACAGCGCTACTTCCTTCCCACCTGACGCCTCCTCTTCTTACCCAACAAGAGTCTTGCATACAGAGGGGGACGTCCACCCGACAGACACAGTCACCCCTGGCACTAGGCTGGGGTCCTCGCCGGCAGCAGTGCATCGCAGTGAGCCCCTGCTGCCACTTTTCGGCCTTACATGGGCAGTGTCCTGGAACATCAGCTCCCAGAATGCTCAGCAGGAGAGACCCTCGGTCGCCTCTCTTGAACGCTGGCTCTCAATTTTCCTCTGACTGCCTGCCGCCCCTCCACAATGCACCGGCTCCTCACCTGATCCCGCCATTTCCTCTTTCCTTTTGCTTTAACTGTCCAATCCTTTCACCTCTCGTCTTTCTTTGTTGTCTCTTTCTGTCTCTCGCCCAGGCCGCCTTTTTGAAGCTGTGGCCGGGTGCAGGTGCTGAAAGCCCTGACTCGGAGGTGAAGGCACCATCAGTCAGGCACCTCAATCAACCTTGGAGCACGCTGTGCGGACGTTTTTATGTGCACCTGTGCCCACCTGATGCCTGCATACTTCGAGTTATTCATTTCATTTAAAAACGACTTGAACTTGAACCCCTTTCTTCACACTCACCTGTCATGACGAGAAGCAAAGCACATTTCAGCTCAAGACGCCGCTTCAGTCGTGACACACCTCCGTGTAATCAAATGACCAATCAGTGTCAAGAGGCGGGGCAAGAGGTGTCCATAGCTTGGGTGGGAGGAGCTCCACTTGTAAACAATGGAAGAGAATTTCTGTCAACATTCTAACAACTTTAACCCTTAAACTGCCACACACTTGGACCCCTGGATGCCAAATACTTTTTTGCTGCACTTTTTAAGGAAACGTCACAATTCAACAAGAAAAAGTGAAATTTGAACGGAGCCCAAAGCAATGCAAAGAGCATCACAATTACTGCAACACTGATAATTTTACACCCTGCCAATGAACTGTAAAAACTATTAACAAGTAGTACAACAATTGGTAGGGCGGCGCAGTGGTAGCTCTGCTGCCTTGCAGTAAGGAGACCTCGGGAAAATTCACTCTGAGCATGATGGGTGACTACTGTTGGTTCATGCAAAGAGAGACAGATGTGCAGTACAAGCGCAAAAGCGAGTGCCACCGACATTTTTGGGGCACACTGATCTCATTTCAAAATTGAGGTAAATTGACATAAATGTACTTTACCGTGTCTCTGGTATCGTCTTCTGGTTTGTTTTCAGATTAAACACATTGAAACAATTTTGGTGGCACTGTGGAGCAGTGGGTAGCGCTGCTGCCTCACAGTTAGGAGACCCGGGTTCGCTTCTCGGTTCGTCCCTGTGTGGAGTTTGCATGTTCTCCCCGTGTCTGCATGGGTTTCCTCCCACAGTCCAAAGACATGCAGGTTAGGTGCATTGGCAATCCTAAATTGTCTCTAGTGTGTGCCAGGTGTGTGTGTGTGCCCTGTGGTGTGCTGGCACCCTGCCCAGGGTAAGTTCCTGCCTGGTGCCCTGTGTTGTCTGGCATTGGCTCTAGCAGACCCCGGTGACCCTGTGTTAGGATATAGTTGGTTGGATAATGAGTGACTGACTGACAACAATCTATTATTATATTGTATGTACGAGGTATGCCATCAGTATGCCAACTGACGCCATTGATGAAATTCAGTAAATCACCGAGCCAACTGCACTTGACCTGGCTGCACACAGAGGCCAACGCTGATGCCTGCAGGCCAGTCAAGTGCAGCGGGTGAATCCCAGGGACAGTGATGCTGCAGTGCTGCATGGGGTGCCAGTGGTCACGAGCTGGCTGCTCAACGAATGTACGGCACGGACTGATCAGCTCTGGCGTGCTGGCCAATTGCACTGGGAGCCGACTATAGTCAGTCCTGGTGGTTTAAGGGTTGAAATGTAATGCTAATGCATGTTTGTGCATTTTAATAAGGCACAGTTATACCATGTGTGGCCTGTGGGGGGCACAGCAGCTCCCCAAACCCGACACAGACAAGACGCAGGCACAAATTCAGCACAACACACAGGCTTTTATTGAGCTGTGGGAAACTCTTCCCAAACGTTTCCCACCTGCACACAGTAGAAAAGCACAATAACTCTGCACTTTTTTCCTCTCGTCTTCTCTCTCTTCCTCTCTCGTCTTCTTGTCATCTTCCTCTGTCCGCCTCCACTCCTTCTCCATCGTGCTTCGTCTTCTCCCTCCCGACTCTGGCTCCTCAGCAATTGGCTCTTTTTATGCCGCACCTGGTTGTACTGCTGGTGGCCCAATAGGGTGGTCCTGGGGCCCTTCTGGGTGAGGTGGAAGCCCAATGAGGTTGGGCTCTGCAGCACCCCCTGGTGCAACCCAACAGGGCTCTGCCGAACCGAATGGGAGTCCATGGTGCGGCAGCAAACCAGGGGAGCTGTCATCTAGTGTTCTGGGGGAGATAATGTCCTGTGCACTCTCTCCCTCCCAGTCCTTCCTGTACAAAGTTGTCCCATAAAGGTAAGGGTCCTGGCCGTCCACCACACGTTTTTTTACTACAATACACATAAATTAAAGTGTATTGTACCTCCATTTGTGTCCAAATATCACTTATCTTAACTAAAAGCAAATTAAACGTATTGCTTTTCAATGAAAGACCACCCTGTAAACGCAATCAAATGACCGACCGGTCAACGTGGCCATGCAGGACGCTTTATTGAAGTTTGTGTCTCGTCTCCTTTCAGGTTTCAGCAGCGCAGGTTCAGGAGGAGCTCTCTGCCATGAATGTGCCCCAGGACGGGGTCTTCAAGGCTGAAATCGTGTACGTCAGTGACTCCGACTTGGGGGAATGGGGGGATACTTCTGCAAGACGACGACCGCCGGTGGAAGAGACGGTCGGCTCTCAGTCTCAGCTGCTGGTAAGTCCGTGGAAAAGGGGGTGATGGCCGTCTCGGGTCACGGTGGGCTTTTTCATTGAAGCAGACAGTGTGGCCTAACGGACTGTAAAGCTCAAGGCTGATGTGTTCATCCCTGCCTCGTGTCTCCTTTCTTCGTTATTTCTTTTTTTTATCCTTCTCTGGGAAGTCTTTTGTGAAGGATGTTTCTAACATTGTTCATCTTTCCACTGTGCTTTACTGTTGTCAGGATTTTGTATATTGATGTTCATGCGCTCATTTTGTACTTCCGTGCAGTCCTTTGTTTGCTGAGCCGTGTGGGGTGGGCCCTCCTGACACTACTTAAGCTTTGGGACCACCCCAGGCCTTATATGTTGTAAAGGACGGTATGGAAGATCTGGCATGCCAACCAGGAGGGGTGATGTTTCCTTACCTGGTCAGGAGGACGTCATGATGGACCTGAGTCGATGGGCATCCCAGATGGAAGGATCACAAGAGGCCAGGATTATGAATAGATGTGGAAGACTGCATGCCAGGGCCACGGGTGTCCCCAATATGCTGTCTGGCCTACTGTAGCTCCCGTTTGGAAGTTGTAGTTCTGGAGGGCATCTAAGTTGGGGTTCACTGGTGCTGCCGGGGGGTTGGAGGCATCACCGTCAACCTGGAAGTTTGGCCTGACTATAGGGTGGACTTAGCAGAAGTGCAGGTAGAAAATGAGTCCAGATGAGTCCAAATCGGGAGTGGAGAAGAGTGACACTCACCTGGCATGGAGGAAGAGGAGGAGAGCTCAGTTATGGAAGAAGTTTAGAAGAAGCTGTTTTGTGTAATAAAAAATAGTTTATTGGAACTTAGGATCTGCATTTGTGTCTGGGGTATGGCGGACTGAGAGTCACCTGCAGGCCACAATATGTTATGCTTCTGCCCGGGTTTGTTCCTGGCCTGTATTTGTTATAATTGATTCAACTTGTGGACCACCAGGCTGGCACCGCCGCCTGAACCCAACACAGACGAGCGTGGGACACAAGTTCAAGGCACCTCATTTTTTCTTTTTTACCCTGTAGGAAACGTCTTCCCAGTTTCCCACAGGCACAACACAGTCTCAGCACAAGCACAGCACAAAACGTTTCCTTCTCTCTCTTTCTTTTCTTTCTCCTCCACTCCTCTGGTCAAGCTTTGTCCTCGACTCTGGCTCCCCGAGTAGTGTCTGCTGGTCCCTTTTATAAGGCACCGGGATGTGCTCCAGGTGCTCGGTGACCTCATTTCCAGCAGCACTTCTGGGTGTGGAGGAAGAAATGCCCAAAAGGACCCAGCTGCAGCGCCACCCTGGCAGGGCTGGCGGATCCCAACAGGGCCGCACCCAGCCCTTAAGGAGTCAGAGGCACCACTGCAATCTTGGTGCCACCTAGCGTCCCAGGGGAGGTAACGCTCTGGCCACACTTGCTCTACCAGTCCTTCCAGCTTAGAGGAGTAAGGCTGGGCAAGAAAGTGTAAATAGTAAAGGAAAGTGCAAGAGACATGGGTGCAAATGTTACAATAAAGTGTAATAGACAGTAAGGTAGCATACAAAAGAGAATATGCTGCATATCTGTATGATATTAGAATTTACAGGTAGTAGTCTTTACAAGGAAGATATGAATACAAAATATGTTTATGTACAAAACAGGTGAAAATATTCAGAGAGTACAGTCAGAAGTTATTGATATTTCAATGGGTCAGCAATTGACTGGTAAGGGTTGAGAGTTCGGAATGATGGTGTTGTGAGCGTTACTGTCCCTAAGCCTGCTGGTGTGCGACCGAAGGCTCATGTTGTGCCCCAAGATGGACGTGGTGGGGGGTTAACAGTACATGGTTATGATGCTTCCAGCCTGTCTCAGACACCGTGTATGCTGCAGGTCAGCAATAGTTGGCAGCGGGATGCCAATGATGCCCTGGGCAGTTATTACCACCCAATGCAGGGCCTTCCTGTCAGCTTCGTCAATATGCTCTCAGCAGTGCAGCGGCAAAAGCTCTTTTTTATTATGATTTTTGCATTTGTATTTGATTTATAACATTTGTATCCTGCCTCTGATGTTCTGTGTGCTTTGTGAGTGGAGCCCCAGGAGGCGGGCCCACCTGAAGTCACTGCTGCTGGGATCTCCCCCTGGCTACAGTATATGCTGTCTGTATATATATATATATATATAGTAACTTCTCACAGGACCATAGGGTGACATGAGCCAAATGGTTACTGTGCTGGGAAAATCCCTGAAATGGTGTTTAGCTGCAAGTAATGACTCTGAAGGACTCTGCCTGCATTTATCAAGCGTCTCGGAGGAGGACAACAGTGCAAACTGGCTCTACAATCTCAGAGGGACACAAATGTGGTCAGACTCTTAAAGAGTAAAAAATATTTGATCAATTTTCTTACTTTAGGAAACTATTCCTAAGTTCTTCAGGGTTAGGAGAACTCATGAGCTGTCCTGACTCGCTAGGAGCTGCCAGAAGATGGCGTTCAGGCAGAGATCTGCGCGCACATCTTGGGAGAAGCAGAATGTTTTGGAAACGCTGGACAACAAAGAACTTGTAAAAAAGTATTGATTAGGCAAAGATGGAATAATAATACTTGTAACATATCTTGGACACTACACGATTGATCAATCAACATGGGAAAGCCAAGTGCCATGACCCGATATCAAAGTGCTGCTAATGCTAGCCGAAATGCAGCCTTGGAATGGTGATGGTTTGCATACATCACTGGCATTTCTTCTGGGTTACACCAGATTTTGAAAGCCCTTACAATGCGCGTGTTAATACGTAGATTCATACATGTCCCCACCGCTCCATGTGAGGCCATGCTAAGTGAAGCTGCACTTAAGCCAGATGGCACACAGATACAGTAAAGATCATCTTCCCCAAGTGTGGATGGACACGGATATGTGAATCGCCGGTGATATCACGGTGTCAGCACACAGGTGGTCATGGATGCTGAACTGTACTGTGGTATTCAGCATTACACCCTGAAAACAGGCGGAGCTGGATGGGAGATTGACAGTAAAATGTCACATAGGTACGCTGAGCACTGCATTACACGGACCTCCTGGGACATTCGCATTACACTTAACAAGCCTGGGGAAGCACACAGAGACTCTCAGGGGCATCGGATAAATAGAGCCTGGCAGAAGAAAAGTAGAGATCACGGAGAAGAAATGGAAGATGATCGGGAATGCTGGAAAAGTGAACACAACTTCAGCACAAGAATAGCTGTGGGTAGTTGTTACTTTATGAGGCGTTTCCTGTGTGCCATAACATCGAGATGGTGAGTCTTCTGAACGTATGACTGTGGGTCATTGATTGTTAGATAAAGGTGCCCGATATCAGGCCTTAGTCTCATTCGGTTATTTCATCTCGGAGCTCATTACCGTATTATTCTTGAAGCTGTCGTCAGGGCTACGGAGTTGGTACACAAAACCCTCAACTCTGGCTCTGACTCCTCAATTTATGATAACATCGACTCCAACTTCTCAATTTATGGCACCACCAACTTGAACTCCTCACTTAATGGTATGACCAAATCTGACTCTTCAATTTATGGTACCATCGATTCCAACTTCAACTACTCAATTTATGGTACCACCAACTATGATTGTGATTTCTCAATTTAATGTACCGCCAACTCTGGCTCTTGAATTTATTGTACCATTGACCCCTACTTCAACTTCTCAATTTATGGTACCACTAACTCTAACTTCAGCTTATCAATTTATGGTACTATTGACTCTGACTCCTCAATTTATGCTGCCACCAACTCAAAATCCTTAGTTTATGGTATGACCAACTCTGACTCTTCAATTTATGGTACCATTAATTCCAACTTCAACTTCTCAATTTATGGCACCACCAACTATGATTGTGATTTCTCAATTTAATGTACCGCCAACTCTGGCTCTTGAATTAATTGTACCATTGACTCCTACTTCAACATCTCAATTTATGGCATCACCAAGTCCAACTCCTTACTTTGTGGTATCATCAACCCCCAACTCTTGAATTTATGGTACCATCAACTCCAACTCTTCAAATTATCGTACCACGACTCCGACTTCAACTCTTCAAATTATCGTACCACCAACTCCAACTCCAACTCTTGAATTTATGGTACCATTGACTCCGACTTCAACTTCTCAATTTATGGCATCACCAACTCCGACTCCTCACTTAACAGGATCATTAACCCCCAACTCTTCAATTTATAGTACCATTGACTCCAACTGTTCAAATTATCGTACCACCGACTCTGACTTCAACTCTTGAATGTATGGTACCATTGACTCTGACTCCTCAATTTATGGTACCATTGACTCCGACTTCAACTTCTCAATTTATGGCATCACCAACTCCGACTCCTCACTTAACAGGATCATCAACCCCCAACTCTTCAATTTATAGTACCATTGACTCCAACTGTTCAAATTATCGTACCACCGACTCTGACTTCAACTCTTCAAATTATCGTACCACCAACTCCAACTCCAACTCTTGAATTTATGGTACCATTGACTCCGACTTCAACTTCTCAATTTATGGCATCACCAACTCCGACTCCTCACTTAACAGGATCATCAACCCCCAACTCTTCAATTTATAGTACCATTGACTCCAACTGTTCAAATTATCGTACCACCGACTCCGACTTTAACTCCTCAATTTATGGTACCAGCAGCTATGATTGTGATTTCTCAATTTAATGTACCACCAACTCCAACTCCTCTCTTAGTAATTATAAAACGCACAACATACATGTCACAGGTCATTTCATCACCGCCATTGCTTCAGTACATTTTGACCAACTTCGACTGTTGTAACCCAACAATTGCTTCCCATTCTGTGACTCTGACTCCAACTCTATGTTGTGTAGTGGCAGCAATTCCGTATTGCCCAGCACAATATCCTGCCTTCTTATGTTTTCCTTCTTCTTCTGCTTCTTCTCCTCCTATTTTTGTTATCTTTGTGGTGAAGCCTCAGAGTTAAAATCAGAAAAGTGCAAAACATCATCATGAGTGGCAGTTTACAGCAAGGGGTACCATAAAATGGTGACGTCATTCATTCTCAAACGTGAACTCCTACTCCTCGCTGGGACTTAGTGTAGGATGCTTTGATAAGAAACAACATCCTACAGGAATATGAGAAGCTAAGACACACTGGGTGATGAGGACACTATGGTGAAGAATTGTCGAAAAGCACGAACAAGAGGTCAGAAGCCGGAGAGAGAGATGAATACCAAATGACCGAATCAAAAAGGAGAAACTGAGAATTGTAAACTGAAAATCAATAAGGAGAGTCAAAAAAACAAAAGTATCAATTGGCTGCAAACTGCCCGACGTTCACCACTAACTGCTGTAATTCACAAAACGTTTTGACTACGTGTATCCGCCGAGGGAGGCCATATTTAACCTGGAGGTAACTGGCTTAACCCTGAGGGTCAGGAGAAAATCTCAACCAATCAGGAAGCTCTGTGCACCCAAGCACCACGGTAACCAAGAGCCAGGAGTAGATCACGGGATGTGCTGATCGCAGTCCTATGCATTTTGAGGTCACATGATGCATCAACGGCAAAAAGACTAAAAACAGGAAACTTAGCAGACTTCATAACTCCTTCTCATGTCCTACTCTGAGGTAGGACATGCTGTTGTCCTAATCGGCTTTCAGTGCAATTCCTAGGAGTCATCCTGAGATGCTTGGTAAATGCGGGCACAGATCCGTTGATGGCTAAGCCCACCACTCATGCTTGTTTTTATTTTTCCTTCTTTCTTTTCTTCCCAGTTCAAGTCCTCTTTGCCTACAAGGCCGACGATCCCAACTCTTCTCACTCCTCCTGCTCTCGTTCAAAGCAGTAGAGCAGATTCACCCGCCGTTTCCGAGGTGCCACTACCCAGCTCGACATCTGCCCAAAGCCAGAAGGGTGTGACTCGTTCCTTCCACACCCCACCCGCCCGTCCCCGAGTCAATGGGAATCTCAGCCCTGATCAGATGGAAGATGGCAGGCTGTCCCCTCCAGCAAAGCTCCTCCACTTAGTGTCTTCCAAAGCATCTGGTTCATCCGAGGGAGTCGAACTCGGCACCCATTTTCGTTTGCCTCCCTGTACCTCCCCGTGCCCCTCAGGCCGATCTGAAGTCTTCTCTCCAACGGTCCTTAAAGTCGCCCCTCATGTTCTAATGCCTGGTTCCAATATGTCTCAGGCCTCTCCAATTGGGGAAAGAGCCCTGTCACCCACCGCAACCCTCGCTGACTCTCGGCCTCGGACCCCCCTCTCTGTCCTCACCAGTATCCTGAGATCTGGCCAGCTGCCTCCATCCATGAAAACGAAGAGGCCTTTCTCCCCACCCCTGCAGCACAGCACTGCTAGTCTCCAGTCGTTGACCCCTTACTCGCCCTCCTCAAGCCTAGCGTCCATTCCCCTGGACCTGTCGAGGCCACAGACTCCAAGCACCCTGGAGAGACCCAGTCGGGGGGCCAGTGCCAGTCTGCAGCTTTTGACGGCTTTACTGAAATCTCCATCCCCTACCCCTAACTTCCTGGCCGGCACTGCAAAGCCACATTCCCACCCCATACGCCCTCAGACTTCAGACCGAGTCTGCTCCCCCTTAACCCCTGGGCAGCCCCGCTTCTCACCTACTCCGGAGTCTTCCTCACGTCCACCTGCCCATCCGTCAGATTCGCCTTCCTCATCTTCTTCATCCAGAACCATCCCTTTGCTTTCCAGCACCCAACACGGATCCCGTGTGTACTCCCCTGTTCCCAAAGTCACCATTTCTCCACCTGAAAGCTGGAATAAGACAAAAGACCCTTCTTCTGACACCAAGGACAGAGCCCTGTCCCCAAGATTAACGTCTCCTTCTCCGTGCTCCTCGACGTGTTCCCTCCGATCTCCATCCCCTGGGACAAGACCCTCTAACCACCCCACCAGTCCACTCTCTCCATCTCCACGTGTCCCTTCACGCTCTTCAACCCCGTCCTCCACGTCCTCTCCAGTCCCACCACACATGGCTGCCGGCTCTCAGGAGAACCAAACTAAAAAAGCAAAGGTACTGAGCACGCCTGCACTTGCTGTTCCTGCATGACATGTGCATGTAAAGAGCAAACAAAGGGAGAAGGGTGGCTTTCATTTGAAGAGGATTGTGGTATGTGGCATGTGGTGGAGAAAGTCAGCAATAACCGATTAGGCCAGATCATCCATAAGAGAACACCAAGCACGGAAAACTGTAAGAAAATGCCGGCACTTCACGTGCGTTCGGGGACTTTCTGACGTTCTCTTCTTCAAGGGGGGTTTCAATCGGACCAGCTTCACAAATAGATGGGTCCAACTAATCGATTAAATTAGCTTGTGTCACGATTTGGCTGGCAAGTTTACATTTTTCGTACTGGTCATCGTTTCCAGAGTTTTGAAAGTTAAGGAATCCATGAGCTACATCTACAGTGGATTCAGAAAGAACGGAGACCGCTTCACGTTCTTCACTCTTTACTGCATTGCAGATTGAATTGTAAATGGCCACATTTGCCATTTGTGCCCATTCGTCTACACTCAATAACCCATCATGACCACGTGAGTTCAGATTTTCAGGAAGGCTTCGAAATTTATTAAAAATAAAAAATGGAAATCTCTGATTCCTAGAAGTATAAGCACATGGACATTGAAGCATTTATGCTGAAGTGCTGATAGAGGACTTTCTTCCTTTTTCATGATTTTCCAATAATATCCAATACTCCATAATTCCCAACTGATACATAAAGTATTGTCTCTAAGGGTCTTTAGCAGTTTGATGGTCAAACATCCTTTTGTAATAATCAGGGCAGAAACAACTTCTATCAAATAAAGAAAAAATGTTACTGCCATCTAGTGGACAGAGGACAAAATTACACTAAAGTACACAATCTGAGATGAACTGCAGTGACAATCCAAAGTGAGACAGAATGGTGGATATAAAGGGGGGAAATATTAAACAGATAGACAGAAAAGGAGCTTTAAAATCTTAATAACACATGCAAAACATAATATTACACAGTTAGATGGATAAGCCTATACAACAAGGATGACAGACGGACGATGGAGCGGTCAATAGACAGACAGATTGGAATAGTTACAGTATATAGAAGAAGAATAGATGTGAAAGGCATTATATTAGACAGAATGATTGAAAGATTGGAAAGGTACTATACAATAGATAGAGAGATATGAAAGGCACTATATAATAGATAGATAGTAAAGGCACTATATAATAGAAATGAAAGGCACTATACAATAGATAGAACTGAAAGGCATTATATAATAGATAGATAGATAGATAAATAAAATAGTAAAGGCACTATATAATAGATAGATAGATAGATAGTAAAGGCACTATATAATAGATAGATACGTAGAGTTTTAAACATTAGAATAGTTTTGACAAAGAACAGGCCATTCATCCAAACCCGGCTTTCCAGTCGTCTTCACCTCATTTCCCTCAAACACCGTCAAGTTGATATCTGAAGGTCCCTGTAGCCCCCCCTCTCTATCCTGTTACTCTGCCACTATTTGTTCCACACGTTTATTGTTTTTTTTTTTTCCTGAAGAAACCCTTTCTACCATTTGTGTGAAGTTTGCTTTCAGTGAGTTTGCATCTGTATTCCCGTGTTCTGGTTAAACTCCCTTTAAAGTAGGAGCAGGGGGGTCTGCTGTCCTTTCCTCATTTTAGACACTTCTGTCAAATGTCACGTCTTATTTCACCCCTATAGTCAGTCCACCTCGTCTCCTTGCAGATTCTTTTCCATGGTGTTGAATCAATCAGATTGCTCTTCTTTGGACTTTCTCTTGTGCTGCTTTGTCTTTGTAGTCCAGATGAGGCCTCACCAGTGTGTTATAAAGCTTGAGTGTAACCTCCCTTAACTTGTACTCCACATATCAAGGCGCTATATAACCTTCTGTTCGCCTCCCTAATTTTTTTTGCGCACTGTTTAGATGTAGACAGTGATGAGTCTGCCATGACTCCCAGGTCCTGGATAAAGAGATCTGGACCACCGAGATCAGAGGAGGTCTTAGTGAGAAACTATCTAGGAGAAGGGCAACAGCAGCACACACTTTTGCTTCCACATGCCTGATCACATTCTTCATTTTTATGAGTTCCCATCTTTAAAGCGCATGTTGATCCAAAGACTCAACAGGTGGGTGCCACTGTCTCAGTGATCCATGATCTTGTGTTGAAACTCCCACCCTGGCCCAGTCTCTGTTTAGTTTGGTTGTTCTATCTCCAGATATTCCAGTTTTCCTCTATTATCCAAACTGACATCTTAGTGAGATCGGTGACACTCAAGTAATCGAATGTGAGGGGTTACCGGCAAAAGATTGAGCCCCTCAAGAGATTTTGTGTGATATCTGCCTGTGTGTGTGTGTGTGTGTGTGTGTGTGTGTGTGCGCGCGCCCACTATCAGCCTGGTAACCTGCCCTTACTGAAATGTTGCTTGGTACCTGTGGCTACTGAGTGTGAAAAGTTAAAATGGCCGTGTGGCTTTGATAATTGGCCATTTCTTAACCGGCATGTGTGCTGTTTAACATAAAAGAAAAAAAAAAAATAAGCAAAGTGTCTCGCTGGTATAAAAAGCCGAGCCAATCAGAAAGCCAGCGGTCAGCAGACCTAACAGCAGCACGCGAGACCAGAAGGGCACCATTTAGAATAATTACATCAGGAGCCTAACAGACTTGGAAATCATTTGGTTTTATTCTATAGAGTACACAATATATTAAAAAAAGGAATTCACATGGACTTTCTGTCGCATGTTGCTTTGTTTTGTTTAACAAACTTTTTTTTTATCCTTTGTCTCTTCCACAGCAATACAAGATCACGTCGAGCTACAAGGAGTTTGCAGCGATTCCCACAAATGTTCTGCTTCAGGAGCAGCAGGTTAGTCTTGGACTTGTAAGAGGGAGATGAATGTCACAGGGCTAATGTTCTGTCAGTCAAAAGAACTTCTTTTCCTTCTCTTTCTTCTTCTCCTTCTTCTTGTTCTTCTTCTCCTACTTTTCCTTCTCTTTCTTCTTCTCCATCTTCTTGTTCTTCTTCTACTTCTCCTTCTTCTTGTTCTTCTTCTACTTCTTCTTCTCCTACTTCTTCTCTTTCTCCTTGTTGTTGTTCTTCTCATTCTCATTCTTCTTCTTCTCCTCCTCATTCTCATTCTTCTTCTTTACCTTCTCCTTGTTCTTCTTCTTCTCCTCCTCATTTTCTTCATGTTCTTGTTCTTTTCCTTCTTCTCCTTGTTCTTGTTCTTCTGCTTCTCATTTTCATTCATTCTTCTTCCTGCTCTTCTTCTCCTCCTCCTTCTCTTGCTTCTCCTTCTCATTCTTCTTCTTCTTTTCCTTGTTCTTGTCCTTCTCCTTGTTCTTGTCCTTCTCATTCTTCTTCTTCTGCTTCTCCTTCTTCTCCTTCTTGTTCTCATTCTTGTTCTTGTTTTTCTCCTTCATCATTGTTTTGGGCAATTTGTGATTTTCCAGCAAAACTCACTCAGCAGTGTTGACTGGACGTGAGGAGTTAAGGGCCAAGTGGTTAATCGTGACCCTAACCCAGGATGCAGTGTTTCACTATCCTGGACCCCCAAGATATTGTGGGCTTAAATCAGCAAAACACCTGGGGGGTACCCACTTGACGACCCTAAGAAAGGTCAGAGGGTCCTCACTACAAAGCTGTGCCAAGAAGTAAGCTTGTAAAGGTGTGATTGTTTGCCCTTCATCCCATGCAAGTTGCAAGGAACCCCTCTGCTAATGAGATGGGGGCAATAAACCCACCGTATTGTAGACAGAGTTTTAATTTCCAGTTCTGAATATGTAAATAAATGAATGGAGAACATGACAGGTCATCATTCGGTGTCTTATGTACCGATTTAGTAAGAGCGACGTGTTCGTCTGGAGCATCTGGTGGAGCGAGAGACGTTCAGGCCACAATCACACAGTGCCAGTCCGCTTCAAACCCATTGTGAAATAAACAGTGCTGGCCTTTAAAGAGCCATTCGACAAAGTGCGATCCGGGAAGGTCGTGTTGTTAAATTAAAAATGGTTTGTAAGCATTAGGCCATCTTAAAAGTGTTACAGAGGCTGAACATGAAAATCGAATGCAATGGATATTCAGTAAACAAAACAGAAATGAAACGGAGCAGAGCACAGAATACAACGAAATGCCCCCAAATTCCATCATTGAAACCCTGCAATAATTAAACGTAATGTAATTTGCGGCCTGCACCACACTCAAGTGATTCCTTTCAATGCAGAGATGCACTGCGGCTCAGGCGGAAGTCGATGGCAGGTGCCCTGGCGTCCCAAAACAGGACTCTAGGGTGGTGTGTTCCTTTGACATAAAACGTGAGCCTTTGCACTTCACAACATGGCCATCTGTTTTTGTTGTTTTACCAGCAGATGCTGGATGAGAAGACAGAGGAAGACCCCAGCGGTCAAGTTAACAGTGAGGACGACAGCCAGCTGGACCCCCATGCCGAGGTACTGCCGTGACCGACTTGGTGTTCAGCTCCATCAAGGTTCATCGAGGACCTAACCGAATGTTCCCTTTCACAGTTACGTTCACCTGCTCAGCTCCGACAAGAGGCCAAGGACCTGTATGCCACCATTGATCAAGTCTTGGAAGAGCCGCTCCCCATGGTAACGTCACACTTCCGAAGCCCTTCTCTCATATTGCTCTCACATGTTTTCTCTGGTGAATTAACGGTGAGTTTTTATTTTCAGCAACGATCACATTCTGCGCCGACTTCGCTACAGAAGCTGAAGGATGCCGACATGCCAAAGGTACGAGACTCGTGGAGTCGGGATGGACGTGAAGGGGCAAATACTGAGGTGATCCATTCTGTTGTGTTTTATATTTGTCATTCATTTAGACCAGTGGCTAAAGGTGGGGTGGGGAGGTGAGGTGTTGGGGGACTCAGTAAGCGTTTTGAGCTTCTGGATTTATTAACAGCGAGGAACACCACGGACCAGTAACATGTCCTGTCTGATTCTCATGGACGGGAACATAGTTTTATATGAGCAAGCAGTTGGGAAACGCAGAATTAGAGCATGGATCAGAGTCTTCATCTGGTGATCACTGGAAGAAATGTCCAAGGGGGTGAATACAATACAATACAGTTTATTTGTGTAGAGCCCAAAATCACACAGGAAGTGCTGCAATGGGCTTTAACAGGCCCTGCCTTTTGACAGCCCCCCAGCCTTGACTCTCTGAGAAGACAAGGAAAAACTCCCAAAAAACCTTGTAGGGAAAATGGAAGAAACCTCGGCAAAGGCAGTTCAAAGAGAGACCCCTTTCCAGGTTGGTTGGGCGTGCAGTGGGTGTCAAAAGTAGGGGGTCAATAAAATACAATACACAGAACAGAACAAATCCTTAATACAGCATAATAATAAAACTTTTAGAAGTACGGAGCAGAATTTAACAGTAGATGATATCACATAATTAGATTTGGATATTTTTAGAGTCCTGGAGACCTCATCCATCAAGCTGCCTCCCCATTTGGCCATGCCACGGCTGAAACGTTGCTCCGATGAAAGGACCCCTCTTTCCCATGATTCCTGTAATCCTCCATCAGGGATGACTTTAGCACAGGCAGGCAAACAACTTGGCAGGTGGGCCGTGGCACCAATTGCCACATTTGGGTACCGAGAACAGAAACAGAATAGGTGAGGGTTAGTATTCAAATATAACTATCATGTTACTTATGTTATAGTGCTAATGACTAACAACAGAGATGCAGTCTGTACAGTTAATCAGCAGCTCTAGTCAGGATATGCTAAACTGAAGTAGTGAGTCTTCAGCCGGGATTTAAAGGTGAGACCGAAGGGGCATCTCTTATGGAAGCAGGAAGACCAGTCCACAGTTTAGGGTCCCTGTAACTAAAAGCTCGACCTCCCGCTGTTATTTTATTAATCCTTGGAATCCTAAGCAGATCGGCATCTTGAGATCTTATTGTGCGCTCAGGTTTGTAAGTCATGATAAGTTCAGACAAGTAAGCCGGACCTCGGCCATTTAATGCTTTATATGTTAAAAGGAGGATTTTGAAATCTGCCCTGAACTTAACTGGGAGCCAGTGTAAGGATTTAAGAACTGGAGTTATGTGTTCATACAATACTTCTAATTCTCTCTCTCTCTCTCTCTGGGTGATTGTATTTATATATACTAGCTGAAATACCCAGCGTTGCCCGGGAGGAAAAAAAAGTTTTTTTTAATTCTATGAGAAAAACATAATTAAAAAAAAAAACACAACTATAAAAATAAAAATAAATTAACAAACAATAAACCTGGGTTTACTTCCCAGGTCCTCCCTGCATGAAGTTTGCATGTTCTCCCCATGTCTGCATGGGTTTTCTGTGGTGGGCTGGCAACCTGCCCTGGGTTTGTTCCTACCTTGTTCCCTGTGTTGGCTGGGATTGGCTCCAGAAGACCCCCATGACCCTGTAGTCCAGGGAAGATGCAATTTAGCATTTTGGGGGAGGCACTGTCTGTGAAAAGCTGCCTTCTCCCATCCTTTCATCCCAGGGGCATGTCAGCTGGGTTGAGCTGCCAGCCGTCTCTTACTATATACCTTGTATATTCATGGCAATCATAGTCTCAATCACAATCTGATTGTATGGGTGGTTACCTACCAGGTAACGCTTGTGGTTGGTCTGCAAGTTGGCAAACATCTGCCACGGTGCCCTCTTTCAGTTGCGAGAAGCAGATCATAGAATGGTTGAATAGTTTACTGTCAAATAATGCAAAGAATACGCGACACGTGTTCCACACTAATTCTGGGCTCATCAGGCGTACACACACACTGCACCCCTCATCAGGGAATCGAACCTCGGACGTCAGCGTCAGGGGCGAAGCCTCTTTACGTTGCGCCATGGCGTCTGGTTGGTTTATTTGACAGCATGTAGATCGGGGTCATTACATTCATTACGTTTGTAGTCTGAATCACAATCTGATTGTTTGGGTGGTTGTCCTTTTTGACCATGCCCCCCTTATTCCTAATTTTCTGCCCAGTCTTTGGCGTCGGCTTTCAGGGGGTCATTTTGCATTGGAGGGGTGGTGACATGCGAGACTTGGCGCACATCACTGCATTGCAGTGTGTGAACTATTTAAGGCTCAGTTCAGCTCAGTGCTTCAGCCACATTGGTGGTGAGATTAGAATTAACTTTAAAAACAATAAGAATCACATAGTAAAACAAGTGCTTAATTAAAATAAGTGCTTAATCATATTCCATCCGTCCATTATCTAGCCCGCTATATCCTAATTACAGGGTCATGGGGGTCTGCTGGAGCCAATCCCAGCCAACACAGGGCACAAGGCAGGAAACAAACCCGGGCAGGGCGCCAGCCCACTGCAGGCTTAATCATATTATACATTCTAATTTCTGAGTATGCTGTATTCTAATTTTCCACTGTGATTGAATATAAAAATATCCAGTGAATATTCATGTAGATGTATTTCTATAGTCTCGTCCATTGTAGGATAAACAGAAGTCCGGTTCATGGCAGTGTCACATCCAAATCTTTCCCCAGAACATAAAATGTCCCAAACCCCAAATGACATGCCCCCAAGCTCCCTTGTTCCCTTTCGGTTCACAGGCGTTCTAGCTGGGTAAAGGGCACTGGTTGTCTGCCACTATATACTGTATATACTGTATATACATGTGAGGTGCCACAATACTACACACCAAAAGCAGTCCAGACCTGTTGTAACTGGTCTACAGACGTGCGGCTCTCCCCTCCACAGCAATGTGTACATAATCTGATCTCTCACTCTCACACTACATCACAATTTTGGGAACTTTTTGACTGCCCCTCATATATATATATATATACAGTATAAAAGTATACACCTTTATCTTAGTCGTCTCATTTCAATAATCATTCCCTGGACACTAGTGTGGGTTAAATCTGTTGTGTCTTTTAACAAACCCAAACTACATTTACTAATCTTTCTTTATTTTTTTCTTTTTTCACTTTAGAATTTCACAATTCTGTCGGGAACAGCTGGTCGGGAAACTAAATACGTGAGTGGTCCATCTGCTATTTTGGCTTTCCTCTCCTCTGTCACCTGCTATCCTGTGCTAACGCAGACTCTTATTTGCATACCTCGAGCGGCTGTGACTGACACCCGCGACGCGTGTCATTAAGCACATACCGTGAATCCCGAAAGTCTTCAGACCCCTTTACTGTGTTGTTCGTTTCATTTTAAATGGATGAATTTTCCAAGAACCCATCGTGGTAAAGTTGGTCTGTTTGTTTGTGTTGCGGTTTGTCTGTTTATTCATCTTTCAGCTTATTCTTCTTCTTCTTCTTATTATTATTTATCGGTTATTTAAAGCTCCCTCCTCGGATTTTCTTAGCCCAGGATTTTGATTCTTACATCAGAATTTTGATTGTATTCTCTTATTCTGATTATGATTATTGTTTTTAAAACATCTTTTTGTTTCTAATGCCAGTCGCTGTTTTTTGTCCACCTGTTACTACGACACTCTGGTGGTTGTTAGGGGCGGAGTCATGGAGGTCACAGTGCCACTTCCTCACCCAAGTTTCCGGATATAACACAACATTTTGACAGCTAAATTTGAATTCCCTCTTATTGTGTTTTCAGATGTTAGCCTTAAGATTTTTGACGATGGTTCTTAATTCACGTCTTGGTATTTTGCCCTTTGATTGCCCGCTTTCATCCTTTTGCTGAATTTTATTCGTGCCTCTTCTCCAGATCTGCCTCATCTCCCTACAGCGCAATATTATTTGGTTCAGGATTCTTTTTTTATTGTAAATCCTCTTTTGTGGGTTTTCATGGTTTTTTAAAACAAATCTTTTGATCTTTTAACACAGTTAATCATTTTTTGGATCATTGTTTAGAACTCTTCTGCTCTTTGTTGATGATCGACTAGAAGGCTGACCAGCTGATCATTCTTGACTGGATGGTGACTGCCGATGTATCCCCCTCCCCACATTAAAACCCACCAGTAATGACCTCTTCTGCTTCTCTCTTAGGCTGCTCTAAACCGGATACCTGTGGTCCCTCATGAGAAACATCTGGTGAGTGGTTTGGCCGATTTTACTGTTTAATGTTGGTCACAAAATTAAATATGTACTAGGGGGCTCTCCCACTTGCTTGCTTTGCTCTCCAACACCCTGGCCTGCACTACGCGCCAGCCACTGCGCGTCTCTGCTGCTTGCATATTTGGGTTTCACTTTCACCAAACAACCAATCTTTAAATTCTCGCGGATACGCCTCTTCATTGGGAAGAAACACGAATTAGGCGATCTACAAGTCTCCGGCTTAAAGTTTAAAGCCTTACAATATCTATATACTTCACTCATATCACATGTGTCCATACATTCGATCTCTTTTCACTTTTACCTTTTCGTCAGTATCACATTGAATTTTGATTCCGTGTTTGGATTGACATGGTGACAACGCCACAAATAACTGCCCGTGAGTGAATCTCGTTTCTTTCTCTCTACATGAACTGTGTCTGACAATAGCATTCTCACTAATGAGAAATGATTGAGCCGTGTGTGTGGTTACGTGGGCAGGACTTGTCCAGATCTCTTTGCATAAAGTCTTGTCTCGCGGAGCTTGAAATTTCCTCTCGCGGGATTTCACAACCAATCTTTAATTTCTCGTGGATACGCCTTTTCATTGCAAAGAAGCACTACTTTTCCCTGATGGGAACAAGAATTAGCCGATCTACAAGTCTCCGACTTAAAGTTTAAAGCCAAACAATATCTACATACTTCTGTCATATCATCCATCCATCCATTATCCAACCTGCTATATCCTAACTACAGGGTCACAGGGGTCCACTGGATCCAATCCCAGCCAAATCTAGGTGCAAGGCAGGAAACAAACCTCGGGCAGGGTGCCAGCCCACCGCAGGGCACACACACACACCAAGCACACGCCAGGGACAATGTAGGATCGCCAATGCACCTGACCGGCATGTCTATGGACTGTGGGAGGAAACGCACGCAGACACGGGGAGAACATGCAAACTCCACGCAGGGAGGACCTGAGAAGCGAACCTGGGTCTCCTAACTGCGAGGCAACAGTGCTACCCACTGCGCCACCGTGCTCTGTCATATCACCCATGTCCATATATTCGATCTCTTTTTGCTGTTCTGTTATTTCACTGAGTAATAATTTCCGTTTGTTATCACTAATGTGATCTTTACTATCAGTTGTTTGAGACTTTCGAATTTTCGTACTTTCTTAATCTCTAACCTGCTCTGCATGTGTATCGCACCAACGTTTTTGACGTTTTACTTTGTCTTCTACTCTTTGTCTTTTATTTCCGACCCTGCTTGGAGCTGAGGGTCTGACAATAGCATTCACGCGATGGAGAAGCGACTGGACCGTGGGCATGGTTGTAAACGATTGAGAAGAGGGTGGCATTTGTGAAAATCACTTGGCAAAAAGTCTCACCTCAAGTGGCCTGAAATTATCTCTCACGGGAGTTCAAATTATCTCAGAGAAAGTCTCGTCTGAGGATTTCCTTTTATAACAGAGGGATATATTTGAATATATTTGATAATAACTCAGAATCACATTAATTGACCAAGTGTGCATACTTACAAGGAATTTGACTCTACCAGGAGTCATCATCACAGGAAAAGGATTAGACTTACAGGAGTCCAAGACAATAAATATCAAATAAAGAGTGGCGGGTAGGTGGACGTTGTTTGGTCAGAGGGTGTTGGTCAGTCAGTCAGTCAGTCAGTCATCATCCAACCTGCCATATTTTAGCACAGGGTCACATGGGTCTGCTGGAGCCAATCCCAGCCAGCACAGTGTGCAGGCAGGATCAAAACCCCGGGGCAGGGTGCCAGCCAGCCCACCGCAGGTGTTGGTCATAAAGTCTCATTTCTTATTTGCATGTCCTTCTTTTCAAGCCTGCATATGCTGGGTTTGTTTCCAAATGTCTGTTGATGGCGTTCAGCCAGTTCTCTGATGTATTTACACTGCGGGTCACAGGTTTTAGAACACCTCCGTTTTTTCAGCTTTTATGGAAATCCATGCAGTTTCTTTCATGAAATCAAGACATCAAACAAATAAACAATAGGAGATAAAAGAATAAGACAAGGAATTGTTATGTGTACAAAATTTTATTGAAAGTTTTGATTCCTCAGAGTAGTTGGCACATTTTGTTGATATAAGAGCCAATCTGTGGTAACCCTTTGTGATTCAGAATGCCAGGTTACTCTGTGCCAGCCTCCAGACCACCACACTTCCTCCTCCTTGTTTGACAGTTGGTGTCACACACTGAGGGACCATCCTGTCACCAACTCGATGGCATTACAAACACCTTGCGTGATGAGTTCTAATTTGGATTCTTTGGCCCATAAGACTTTCCTCCAGTCCGCAGTAGTCCACAGTTGGCATTTCAAGGCCCTATCTTGGCTTTCGTTCTGCCACTCGCCCTGTGAAACCTGCAGCACCAAGTCACCTCTTCACAGTGCAAAGTGACATTTGCTTTTGTCGACCTGCAATTGAAGGAGTGGTGCTGTGAGGCGCCTGTGATCACATAAGCTGGTGACCCTCAGCAACTTGTCTTCTGATTGGCTGGTGACTTTGGCTCTGCCTCATCTCGTCCTATCAGAGTCTATTCCAGTTTCCAATTGCCTTTGGATTGTGTAGGACACCACTGGACTCACTGACACTTGGATTTTTTTATTGCAGTTTCTGTAAATGAAAGGCCTGCACGTCTAAGGGAAGTGATGTCTCATTTTATTTATTAATTACTGTCATTATCACTAGAATATTGTCCCAGTCGCACTTCAGAGGGTGTAGTAACACAGGCATTTCCAACTCTTCTTTAAGACAGAGGCTTTTAAGTAATCAGCAGGAGTTGGGACACCTGTACAAATTGTTTTCTTCAACTTGTAAGACTTCATGTGTTTAAATCTCTGCAGAACATCTGTAGGTTGTAACCTATTAGTTGCTTCCCCCATTTGTAATATTCTGAAATTTCCCTTTTTATTTTAGTTTTTGCGAACCTAAACTTTAAATGTAAACCTCTAGCAGTTTACTGCTTACCTTTCCACCATTTTAAGTCATTCATTGCATTTCAGTTCTTTAAATTTGATGAAAAACTGAGGGGTTCTAAAACTTTTGACCAGCACATATAAAACTTTTCTATTTATAAGTTAGTTCAATATTTCTAATTTATTTCTTGAAGACAAAACCAGGAGTTATACGCCCAGTCAGTGTCACCCCAAGAATCACAGAAGAGAAGGACGTTGTCCACCCGAACCCGTTCAGACGGTACCTGGAGGACACATCAGACGCTGACCTTCAGCAGGTAAGCCCTTTGTCTTCCACACCAACATGCCGGGTGGCCGTGACCTGAATGGCACTTTACTGGGTGGGTTGTGGGGTTTCACGTGGGGGCCTTTGGTCAACGAAGACCCATCCTGCACATGAATTTGGTTCTTTGGCCTTTGAAAAGCCTCCTAGTAAGTCATTGTTACCGTAAATACTTGCAACAACAACAACATTTATTTCTATAGCACATTTTCATACAAACAGTAGCTCAAAGTGCTTTACATATTAAAGAATAGAAAAATGAAAGACACAATTATAAAACAAAATAAATCAACATTAACATCGAATAAGAGTAAGGTTCAATGGCCAGGGGGGACAGAAAAACAAAAACTCCAGACGGCTGGAGAAAAAATAAAATCTGTAGGGATTCCAGACCATGAGACCACCAGCCCAGTCCCCTCTGGACATTCTACCTAACATAAATGAAACAGTCCTCTTTGGATTTAGGATTCTCACGGAAGGGCTTGATGATGATGATGATGGTCACGTAGACTTCTGCCTTTTAATCCGTCCATCATTGTTAGAGCATCATGAAGCTTTGAGTAGGTGGTGGTGGCGCAGGCCATTGAACAGCGTTTAATTTCTCCCACGGATAAGTCCTTAAGGAGGCTCAACTAAGTATTGATGTCATATCTCTGTTGGGGTGCCCACATTTATGCACCTGTCTAATTTTGTTATGATGCGTATTTTCTGTTAATCCAATAAACTTCACGTCACTGCTGAAATCCTACTGTGTCCATAAGGCATGTCAGATATTAAAAGGAAGTTCAGCCAATGAGAAACAAAAATCCAAAGAATTAAGAGGGGTTCCCAAACTTTTTCTTTTTTTTTTTCTTTTTTTTTTAAAATTCATTTTATTGTAATTATTCCATACAAATCAATCAATAATTACAAAAGTAGGATTGAGAACAAGTCGACCCCCACCCCTGAGAGAGAGAGCGTGGCCAACGGAGTAAAACGTAAGGCTTGTGAACAGACCTATATTGATGAGTTTGATAAGCCAATAGAGATGAATGGAGAAGAAAATAAGTGCTTCCTCTGTGCTTTAAGAGCTTATTCTAAAATATTACTGATTAGATCCTACCATGTTTTGAAAAAAATCTGCACAGATCCGCTAACTGAGTATTTGATTGTTTCCAATTTCAAATAGTATAAAACATCAGTTACCCACTGACTTAAAAGAGGAGAGTTTGGATTCTTCCAGTTTAGCAAAATACGTCTGCGTGCCAAAAGTGTAGTGAATGCGATCACAATTTGTTTGTCCTTCTCCACTTTAAACCCATCTGGAAGAACACCAGACACAGCTGTTAATGGGTCAGGAGGGATTGTGACACCGAGGCTGTCTGAAAGGTAATTCCAAATTTTGGTCCAGAAGGATGTTAATTTGGTGCAGGCCCAGAACATGTGACCCAGTGAGGCTGGAGCTCGATTGCAGCGTTCGCAGGTTGGCTCATGCCCTGGAGAGTTTTAGTCGAGACAGATGTGCTTGATCTATAATTTTGAGTTGTATAATTGTATGCTTTGCGCATATGGAGCTCGAGTGAATTCTCTGCATTGCTATTTTCCACTCCTTTTCTGATATATTGATTAAGAGATGTTCTTCCCAGTGTCCTCTTGGATCTTTGAAAGGAAGGGACTGTAAAATGATTTTATATATTGCAGGGATGGTGTCTGAGTCCTTGAAATTGAACAATATCTTTTCCAGCATGGACAAGGAAAATCGGGCAGGTTCTGTTTAACAAAGTTCCTAATTTGAAGATAGTGAAAGAAATGTGTAGCTGGAATGTTAAATTTGGAATGTAATTGTTCATAGGATGTAAAGACGTTGTCTATATCAAGATCTCTAAGCGATTTAATCCCAAATTTTTTCCAGATATTAAAAACTGCATATGTTTGTGAAGGTTGAAAGAGGTGGTTCTCTTGCAGAGGTGCCACAGAGAAAAGCTTCTCCATCTTAAAATGCTTTCTACGTTGGTTCATATTCTGAGTGAGCGAAACACAATTAGGTTATTAGTATATTGGCGAGAACTTGTATTTATTGGGGCACAGAGCAGGGAATATAAAGAAGTTCTGCAGGATTTTACTTCATTTGCGGACCAGGCCTGTGTATGTTCATCTATTTGTGTCCAGGTTCTTATCGCCTGTATGTTTGCTGCCCAGTAATAAAACTGGAAGTTAGGTAGAGCCATGCCACCTTCTGCCTTTTGTCTTTGTAGGGTTGCTCTTTGGATACGTAGATGTTTTGAGTTCCAAATAAATGAGGTTATTGTTGAATCTAATTGCTTAAAAAATGATTTATTGATGTATATTGGAATGTTTTGAAATAAAAAAAGAAGCTTAGGAAGAATATTCATCTTAACAGTGTTAATTCTTCCAGCTAGAGTGAGATGAAGGGTTGACCATCTGTGCAAGTCTTGCTTAATTTTTTCCATGCAGACAATGATTTTTTTTTTATGAAGAGCTTTATGTTTTCTTGTGATGTTAACCCCGAGGTATTTAAACTGTTCTGCAATGATAAAAGGTAGGGTGTCTAATCTAATATTATATGCTTGAGAATTCACTGGAAAGAGTACACTTTTATTCAGATTAATTCTGAGACCAGAGATCTTTTGAAATTCTGTGTGTACTGTTAAGACTGCAGGCACAGAAGTTTGTGGGTCTGATATCTACAGTACCATGTCATCTGCTTAGAGAGAGATTCTCTGTTCCAGTCCTTCTCGGATAATCCCCTTTATCTGATCTGTATTACGGCAGTGAACTGCCAGTGGTTCAATGGCGATTGCAAATAGCAGCGGTGACAAGGGGCATCCCTGTCTAGTGCCACGTTCTAGTTTAAAGTAGTCTGAACAAGTGTTGTTGATACAAACTGAAGCTTCCGGGTTAGTATACAGTAATTTGATCCATGCACAAATGTTCGGGCCAAACCCAAATTTCTCCAGTGTAGTAAAAAGGTATTTCCATTCAATCATGTCAAACGCTTTTTCTACATCGAATGATAATAATATTTCTGGGGTGTTTGACTTTGTTGGTGAGTATATTACACTAGCAAAATACCCGCGCTTCACAGCGGAGAAGAATTGTGTTAAGGAAGTTATGAAAAAGAAAAGGAAACGTTTAAAAAATAATGTAACATTTGCTTTCTATTTGTTTGCATAAGCACAGTCCTTCACTTGTATCTCACGAATATCGTATTCGTCTTAGGCATGACAAACGCCAGCAGCAGTGTGTCTATGAACTTAATTTAAAGTTAAGCTTTACACCTTGCTTTCCTATTCATTTGCATAAGCACAGTCCTTCACCCGCAAGTTTAACTCCGTTAAAAAAGTGATCCAAAGTCTCATTTATACCCCACGTCTTCTCATTAAACTTGTTTCTCGCGAATATCGTATTCGTCGTAGGCATGACAAACGCCAGTGGCAGCGTGTCTGTAAACTTAATTTAAACTTAAGGTTTACACTGTGCTTTGTTTCCGCACTAGCTGCACATATGAATATGCTTGTATGTGTCACTCGCTTCATATCCTTTTGCTGCCTTCTCAATTGTGTAATGCGTTTTTTGATCAGCGCTCTTTGGAGCTCTTGCTTGTTCTCTGCGTACTGCGTTCACAGTCAGCTCACGTAATCTGCTCTCTTGTGTGATCTTGCGATGTCCACGGATTTACCCGACCATCTCATCTTCGTTTGCATAAACACAGTCCTTCATCCGCGAATATTTAGCTGCAGCGTGTCTATTGGATTGCTGCTGATGGACGGCCTTATATGGGCAGGCATTCAATTACATGGGAGGCATGACGATGAGGGATGCAACTCCGCCTCACACGGTGACCGAGCTGCAGGCTATGGCCGTATATATGTACATAAGTAGGTTCCAGTTATGACTGTTACACGTAGAATTTCAAAATGAAACCTACTTAACTTTTGTAAGTAAGCTGTAAGGAATGAGCCTGCCAAATATCAGCCTTCTACCTACACAGGAAGTTGGAGAATTAGTGACGAGTCAGTGAGTCAGTCAGTCAGTCAGTGAGTCAGTCAGTCAGTCAGTGAGTCAGTCAGTGAGGGCTTTGCCTTTTATTAGTATAGACTAGCAAAATACCCGCACTTTACAGCGGAGAAGTAGTGTGTTAAATAAGTTATGAAAAGAAAAGGAAAAATTTTTAAAATAACGTAACATGATTCTTAATGTAATTGTTTTGTCATTGATATGAGTGTTGTTGTCATATCTATCTATCTATATATATATATATAGCAAAATACCCGTGGTTGGCAGCGGAGAAGTAAAAAGAAAAGGAAACATTTTAATAATAACGTAACATGATTGACAACGTAATTGTTTTGTCATTGTTATGAGTGTTGCTGGCATATATATATATATATATATATATATATATATATATATATGTAAAGGACCGAGGAGACAGTAGCAAGGGTTGGGGTTTTCCGGCCCCGTATATTGTAAACACAAACAAAAACTGGTCAAAATTATAAACAAAACAGTTCATAATGCGCGACGCCGACTCCTGGCGTCGCGGCCATTTTATTGGGGAGGAGCGGAAGTGGAGGATGCGGGAAGGACCGCAAGGGAGGATGGGAAGGATGACGTCAGGGCAAGATGGCGGAGGAAGGGCGGAAGTATCGCACTGCGGTCAATCCAGGCCTATGGTGCAGGAAGGTCTTTCTTTCTATGAGGAAGCAGAGGGAGAAAGTTAATACCCCACCATTCCCTGGCGCGAGTGGTTTCCCAGGTGCTATCGAATCAATCCGCTGCCTCCTACTGGCGTGCGTGACACGATCCCCCCCTTAGCCCAGGACCGTCAGGTCGGGCGGACCTAACCGAGAGGTCGTGAATACGAGAGAGGGCATCGGCATTGGCCTGAAGGGTGCCCGCCGATAAGTGACAGTGAACTTATACGGCTGTAAGTCCAGGAACCACCTGGTGACCCGCGGATTCGACTCTTTGTGTAGGGACATCCACTGAAGTGCAGCGTGATCAGTCACCAGAGCGAATTCGCGACCCAGCAGGTAGTACCGAGGTGGGTCACTGCCCACTTAATGGCCAAGGCCTCCCTCTCCACTGCCGCGTGCACGGGTCTCCCGGTCCAGCAGTTTCCGGCTAAGGTACATCACAGGGTGCTCGACACCATCGACGCTTTGGCTCAGCACGGCACCCAGGCCTGTGTCCGGCCGGTCTGGAGAATAAACGGAGCCCAAAATCGGGCGTCCGTAACACAGGTGCCGGCGTTAGGGCCTTCTTTAGGTCACTGAACGCGTGTTCTGCTTTGTCGGTCCACACCACGTATAGGGGCGCCTTTTTTGTCAGGTCAGTCAAGGGTGCTGCTCTTCGAGAAACGGGAACAAACCGGCGGTAGTAACCCGCAAGCCCCAAGAAAGCCTGCACCTGTTTCTTGGTACTCGGACGGGCCATTCTAAGATGTCTTTAACTTTGGAGCTCTGTGGCCGCACCTGTCCTTGTCCCACGAGGTAGCCTAAATATTTGGCCTCCTTTAATCCAAAAAAACACTTCCGGGGGTTTATGCGGAGGCCGGCTTTAGCCAGTGTTCGGAGGACAGCTGCGACCTGCAGTAGATGCTCCTCCCAGGTGCCGGAATAGATGACAACGTCATCCAGGTAGGCGGCGCTATAGGACTGGTGGGGCTTCAGCACTCTATCTACCAGACGTTGGAAGGTCGCCGGGGCCCCGTGCAGCCCAAATGGGAGGACCTTGTACTGCCAGTGCCCGCTAGGGGTGCTAAAGGCCGTTTTCTCCTTTGCGGATGCCGTTAAAGGAATTTGCCAATACCCTTTTGTCATGTCAAGGGTAGTCAGATATCGAGCCGTACTCCAGCCGCCAAGGAGGTCGCCAATGCGGGGCATGGGGTAGGCATCGAACTTGGAGATCTGATTCAGACGCCTAAAGTCATTACAGAACCTCCAGGAGCCGCCTGGCTTGGAGACGAGGACAATAGGGCTGGACCAGGGACTATGGCTCTCTTCAATTATGTCCATGTCCAACATACGTTTCACCTCCAGTTCGACCTCTGCGGCGTTTTGCCTCCGGAGTCGGTAGGGCCTCTCCCGGACGATTACCCCGGCCCGTGACTATATCGTGCTCAATCAGCGGTCCGCCGGGTGACTCGCCACTACCTCGGGATGGCTCGGAGTGTTTGGGCTAACTCCTGCCGCTGCTTGGGGGTCAGCTCTTCGCCGAGGTTAAGGGCAGTTGTGCTTGTGAAAAGGGAGAGTGACCTACGGGAGCTGGGAGCTCCTCTCTATCTCCAGGGCTTTAACAGGTTGACATGATAGATCCTCTCACCGGTCGACGATTGGGCTGTTTCACCAAATAGTCGACGAGTCCTTTTCTCTCCTTAACCTCGTAAGGCCCTTGCCAGTGAGCGAGCAGCTTCGAAAGTGGGAGGTCGGACGAGCACCATAACTCGGTCCCCGGGCGGAACTCCCTGAGGACGGAGTTGCGGTTGTAACACCGGCCTGCGCTGCTTGCGCACGAGTCACGTGCTCTTTTAGGAGGGGCCTGATCTTTGTGAGTCGGTCGCGCAGTTGCGCTACGCACTCCAAAATGTTAGAGGAGGGAAGAGCCTCGCCTCCCAGCCTTCTTTTAGGATGTCGAGGATTCCCCGGGTTGTCGCCCGTATAGTAATTCAAAGGGGAGAAGCCTGTAGAGGCCTGGGGTACCTCCCGTAGGCAAAAGCACGAGCGGGAGGAGCTGGTCCCAGTTCCTGCCGTCCGCTGACTACCTTGCGGAGCATCTGCTTAAGCGCCTGATTAAATCGCTCACCAACCCGCCAGTTTGCGGGTGATAGACTGACGCTTTCAGGTGCTTTATCTGCAGTAATTTGGCTACCTCCTTGAACGTATCCGAAGTGAAGGGCGTACCCTGGTCCGTGAGGACCTCCTTGGGTATGCCCACGCGTGAAAACAAATTAACCAGTTCCCGTGCGATGCTTTTAGTATTAGCGGAGCGCAGGGGAACCGCCTCTGGGTACCGGGTGGCATAGTCCACCATGACTAGGATATACTTGTGGCCACGGGTTGAGGGCTCCAGGGACCCACCAAATCGACCCCTATCCTTTCAAAAGGGGATGTCAACGAGGGGAATAGGGACTAGAGGAGCACGGTCCCTCCTAGGAATCTGGCGGGTCTGGCACTCGGACAGGATTGACAGAACCGCCGGACCTCCTCATTGATCCCAGGCCAGTAAAAGCGGAGCTTAATCCTCTCCAGTGTTTTTTCGGCCCCGAGGTGGGCGCCTAGGAGGTGAGCATGTGCCAACTCGCATATCTCCCGCCGGAAGGTACGCGGAATTAGCAACAACTTCCGCACCTCGCCTCATGGGTAGCCACCGGTACAACAGATCATTCTCAAGGACAAAGAAGGGTTCCCGCGGTGTGGATCCGTCCGCTGTGAGCTGTTAGGCAGAACGACGCATTCCGGCAAAGCGCAGGGAGTCATCATTCCACTGCTCCCTCTTAAAGGAGGCGGCGTGGACCGAAATTGATGGTCCAGGCCGCCGAGGGTCTTGGGGCCTGGGCCCGGGAAGAGTTCCCTGGCTAGTCCCTTCTCCGCGGAATCTTCGGGTCAAGGTCCGTAGCCACGAAAGGTCCCCGAGACACCAGCCCATAGGGCCTGCCCTTGTGCACGGCGTGGAGGCCGCGGAGGGTGCCTTTTCCCCTCATAACAAGATCCAACGAGGCCCGGGAGCGCGAATGGCTTACCGCTGATTCTTTTAGACCAGTCTTGTCCCAGAATCACTGGGAAGGGGGTCAGGTAACACAGCGACCGTCATTTGATTGGTTCCCCCTTCCAGGTGACATAGCAGTGAGCGGAACGATATGACCTAGTCCCCCCATGCACACAGGTGACCAACAAATGCTGTTTTAACCACTGTTGCGGTAAGACAAAACGGCGAGCAACAATGGTAATGTTGCTGCCGGAATCAAACAAAGCCACCACGGCGTGCCCATTTAGCAACACCACTCCCGATTCGACTCGCCAAGGGATGCGGCGGGTACAATACCTCTCCGATGATGTCCAGCTGCAGTCCATAGGCTCCGGGCGATGTGATGGGGGCAGTTTGGCAGCAGGTGACCGGTCTCGCCACACTTGAAACAGCGCGCGGACCCGGCCTCTCTCTGGCTCTGGCTGGCGCTTCTGCAGCGCCGAGGGGCTCGGGGTGGCCGCCCGTCCCTGCGGTTCCCGCGAGCAGGCTTTTCTGACCCCCAAGTCGGAGGACCGCCAACTGACGCTCCAGGACGCCGAGGAGGCCCGACATGTTCTGATAGGCGTGTCCCGGACCTGCTGGGCGAGGGAACTGGGCATCGCATTGACCAGGCCTTCACAGGCCACCCGCTCGACCACTTTCCGCCCGTCCGGGCTCTCTGGCCGTAGCCAGCGGCCCATCTTGCCCCAGAACTCAACGCCTGGGCGCGGAAGGGCGGGTCAAAGACCCAGTTCCGCCATTCGCCGCCTGCTGGCCCGGGCTAATGCCGTAGCGGGCCAATATTTCGGGCTTGAGGAGGTCGTAATTAGCGGCCTCCTCCTCAGGGAGGTCATAATAGGCCCGCAGCGCGGGTCCCTTCAGGTATGGCGCCAAGATGGACGCCCACTGACCGCTGCCACTGCTCCGGGTGGCCGTCCTCTCAAACATGCCCAGGTAGGCATCGACGTCCTCGAAGGGCCCGCCGGAACCATAGGGAGGCGGCTGCCTGGGCGGGTCTGGTCTCGCCCGTTGGGCTTCCACTAACCTGGCCTCGTGGCCTCCAGCTCCCGGTGGTGGCGGCTTGCGCAGCTGCAGCGCCTGGAGCTGGTCATTCATTCCTGCAGCACGTGTTGAGGTCCTGTCCCTCCGTCATTCCGGGATCTCTCTATCCTGCCGGCTACGCCACTTGTAAAGGACCGAGGAGACAGTAGCAAGGGTTGGGGTTTTCCGGCCCCGTATATTGTAAACCACAAACAAAAACTGGTCAAAATTATAAACAAAAAGTTCATATGCGCGCGCCGACTCCTGGCGTCGCGCCATTTTATTGGGGAGGAGCGGAAGTGGAGGGATGCCGGGAAGGACCGCAAGGGAGGATGGGAAGGATGACGTCAGGGCAAGATGGCGGAGGAAGGGCGGAAGTATCGCACTGCGGTCAATCCAGGCCTATGGTGCAGGAAGGTCTTTCTTTCTATGAGGAAGCAGAGGGAGAAAGTTAATACCCCACCATTCCCTGGCGGCGAGTGGTTTCCCAGGTGCTATCGAATCAATCCGCGGCCTCCTACTCGCGCGTGCGTGACAATATATATATATATATATATACATACATGTGTACATATATACACACACACATATACCATGGGGTGCCAACCAGGCAATTACATTGATTTTCTGAATATATGAAGTTGGCTTCAGAATATATAAAGTCAAAACTTGAATATATAAAGTCAGCGTCGTAATATATAAAGTCAAACTTGTTTCTGAATATATAAAGTCAAAAGTTAAATATATAAAGTCATCGCTGGAATATATAAAGTCAAAACTGAATATATAAAGTCAGCGTCGGAATTTATAAAGTCATTCCTGATTATATAAAGTCAAAGTCAAAATCTATTGATTGAAACGACTCTGAACTGAACTAAGTGAACAAAAACGTATTCAGAAAAATAAATTAAAAAAACACTGTTCAGTTAATGTTTTGAAAATGATGCATGTGCCCTGCACCGGATTGGTTCCTGCTTTGCGCCCAGTGTTGGCTGGGATTGGCTCCAGCAGACCCCTGTGACCCTGTGGTTAGATTCAATGGGTTGGGAAATGGATGGATATTCCAGCGCTGACTTTATATATTGAAGTTTTGACTTTATATATTCCAGCTTACATTATATATTCCGAAATATTCCAACACCGTCTTTATATACTCAGGTTTTGACTTTATATATTTGGGAATGACTTTATATATTCAAGTTATGACTTTATTTATTCCGACAGTGACTTTATATAATCAAGTTTTGACATTATATATTCGGGAATGACTTTATATATAAAACTTTTGACTTTATATAGTTAAATTTAGTCATCATTGCATAACTTTTTCTTTACCATAGAAATTTAAAGACTAAATTCAACTTCCATTCCTAACAAAGATATTTCTGGCGACTAAATAGAACCCATTTATATCCAAATTTGAGCTATTGAGCCGTCGCCTGCCTGCCTGAATAAGTCACCCTCGCTTCGCTCTTACTTTTTTACCGTTCATTTAATCATAGCTAGTGGCAGAAAATTATAAAATGGAAGGAGGATTACACTGAGGATGGCTTTACCAAAACAATTATTGATGATGATTCGATTATTCATAAAGCTTGAATTGGTGATCTGTTTTTCTGTGTTAACCTCATATTTTTTCATACTTCTTCTCAAACTAAGGTGGTGCGAGGGTAAAATGAATCGGGATGCTGATCAATGTAATCGTGTACCAGGAAATCATGCATTGACAAAAACTCCCCTTTGCTTGTAATGCAAAGTGTGATTAAATGCATTATTTTTTAACGTTATGGAGCACATGCATCAAAGCTTCTCAGCTGTGCTTGTGCTAAGAAAAGGAAAGAATTTAAAAATAACGTAACACGATTGTCAATGTGACCTTTTGTAAGTAGTGCCTGGAGGATTCAGTGTGGAGAAACTCTAGAGACAGAGTGTGTATTAACTTGTGGATTTTTCTGTGAGTATTTGGTGGCAGTCTGACGAAGTTGCTTCGGAAGACGGCGTTAGCTGCGGAGCTCAGCTCAGAGCCAAATGAGATGAATGGGAGGGGAGATGATGACGTGACTCCCCCCCCGCCTTAACTGTCAATCCCCCACAAACACAGTCCCTCGGGATTTGCATAAGCACAGCCCTTCACCTACAATTTTAACTTAGTTACAAAGTGATCAAAACTCTCGTTTATATCCTGCGTCCTCTCATTAAACTTGTATCCCGCATTACCCGTGGGCATGTGAAACACCAGCAGCACCCTGTCTATTAACTTAATTTAAACTTTAGGTTTACACCGTGCTTTGTTTCCGAAGTAGCAGCACTCATTAATATGGTAGTATATGTCACTCGCTCGCTTCTTATTGTTTTTCGCTGCCTTCTCAATTATATAATGCATGTTTTCTTCAGCGCTTTTTGGAGCTCTTCCTGGTTTTCTACGCACTGCGTTGACAGTCAGTTCACGTGATTACGTGGGAGGTGTGATGATGTCACACGAAACTCCGCCCTCCATGGCTTTCGAGCTCAACTTAATTACAGTTAATGGAGAAAAATACCTTCCAGTTATGACCATTACTCGTAGAATTTCGAAATGAAACCAGCCCAACTTTTGTAAGGAAGCTGTAAGGAATGAGCCTGCCAAATTTCAGCCTTCTACCTAGACGGGAAGTTGGAGAATTAGTGATGAGTGAGTGAGGGCTTTGCCTTTTATTAGTATAGAAGCTAAGTGTCGTCTGATTTTGATTTTGATCTTGTGATATTACCAAAGGCAGCACTTTCTCCATCCTTCTAGCTATGATTTTTGAGAGTATCTTAACGTCATTATTCAAAAGTGAAATTGGTCTGTATGATGCACATTGTAATAAGTCCTTATTTTGTTTAGGAAAAATGGTGATTAATGCTTGGTGAAACGTTTGAGGAAGAGTTTGATTGTCTCTACTTTCTGTAAATGTTGCTAATAGGAGAGGAGCTAGCTGAGCGGAGAATTTCTTATAAAATTCTGCAGGGTAGCCATCAGGGCCTGCTGCTTTCCCGCCTTGAAGTGACTTTTTAGCATCTGGTAATTCTGATAGTGCCAGAGGTTTATCCAGTTCCTCCGTACTAGGAGTATCTATTTGTGGTATCTGTAATGTATTCAGAAATGTATTAGATTGTGTGTACTCAGTAGAATATAAGGATTTATAGTAGTCTCTGTATGTGTGCATTATATTTTCATGCTCGATGATTTTGTCTCCGTTCGTGTTGGTGATTACTGGGATTGTGTTGCGGACTTCTTGCTTGTGGATTTGTTGAGCTAAAAGCTTGTTAGCTTTCTCTCCGTGTTCATAGTAATGATGTCTGGATTTATAAATTAGTTGTTCAGTTTCTTTAGTTGTCAAGAGGTTGAGTTGTGAATGCAAAAATCCCAATAAAATGTTGATCTAATAAACTTAATGTCACTGCTGAAACCCTACTGTCTCCATAAGGCATGTCAGATATTAAAAGGAAGTTGCTACTTTGAAAGCTCAGCCAATGAGAAACAAATATCCAAAGAATTAACTTTTTCATATGACTATATATACGATAGCCATTTTCTTACCTGATTAGGCCTGAATGGGGTCACTTGGGGTTGATTTGCGGGGTGCCGGAGCCTATCCCAGCTAGAATAGAGTGCAAGGCAGGCTCCTAATATGTGGACATAATAAAGAAGGCACAGTGAACTTGACCCGTCTTATTGTACGCACTAAGAGGCCTTTGAAAATTTGGTGTTTCACAAATCTGATGCCATTGTAATCACCTGAGTGAATGAAGGTCGACAAAGGAGGAAGATTTTGGGGGGCCAACACAACCCTCCCCATTACTGATAAAGTCCGACAAAAAGACAACGCTTGGCGGTGCCAATAAAAAACGTCCTCCCGGACGGTCATCCTATTGAAGCTCCGGGACAGGAAGGGGTGGGGTCAGTTGCCCTCATTGGATGGATTCTTAAGACTGTGGAGGAAGGAAATGACAAGACAGTTAGCAGCAGTGCGCCCTCTTTGCCCGGAGGGTGGAATTGCATGCAGGGGAGGAGCTCGGCTGGTGATTCTCAGAGGCGCATGCGTGATATGATCTACCTATCTATCTATCCATGGTAAGTTAAGGAACCTGTTACCATGCTGTGTTTCTAAAAATTCATGGACGCCTTGCTCTGAGTACAGCACTGAGCGAGCAAGCGAGTGGGGCGGAGACTTCGGGAATGTGGGCGGGACTCACTGGGCCTCACCCACCCCTCAGTGGTTATCAGTGTGTCGTCGGCTCTGTCCGTGTAACACACGCTCTACTGCTTCATTCACTTAGGATTTCTGTGTTTATGTGATGTGAGGACTGCATAGAAAATCCAGACGAGATTTCTTGTACTTCTTCTTTTGGCTTCTCCCATTAGGGGTCGCCATAGCGGATCATCTTTTTCCATCTCTTCCTGTCCTTGTCATCTTGTTCTGTCATCCCCATCATCGCCTGCATGTCCTCTCTCATCACATCCATAAACCTTCTCTTAGGCCTTCCTCTGTTCCCGTTACCCATCAGCTCTATCCTTACCACCCTTCTCCCAATGCACCCCTCATCTCTCCTCTGCACATGTCCAAACCAATGCAATCTCGCCTCTCTGACTTTGTCTCCCAACTGAGCTGACCCTCTGATGTCCTTGTTTCTAATCCTGTCCATCCTCGTCAAACACAATGCCTATCGTAACATCTTTAACTCTGCCACCTCCAGCTCTGTCTCCTGTGCCACCGTCTCCTGCCCATATAATACAGCTGCTCTCACTACCGTCCTGTAGACCTTCCCTTTCACTCTTGCTGATACCCGTCTGTCACAAATCACTCCTGACACTCTTCTCCACCCTGCCTGCACTCTCTTTTTCATGAGATTTCTCATACAAACCACCCAAACGCCATCAAAACAGCAAGAAGACGCTTCACCAGCCAACATTTTGAGGCTGAGGTGACTGCAGAACGTTGTGGCAAAGAAGCGAGGAACATGAAATCCACTAAGGTGTGAAAAGAGGCTTGACGCTGTACCAATACACCGGAAAAATCTTTCACATCCGCAATTTTTAATTCAAAAAGGCAACAGCCAACCGTTTTATTTGAGTTTTTAGCTATCCAGGGTGGCATCGGACCACATCACCTTGGACAATCAGGGCTCTACTGTAAAATACAACTCAGTAAAATTAAAATATGAAGCCAGAAAATGTGAAAGCTGATCTTCAGAGGGTCTCGATAAAAAACAAAAAAAAAAAAAATACATCAAAAACCAGAAATTTAAAAAAATAAATAAATAACAAAAGCAGTTCCCAATTCCATACTCATGACTGTAGCGTTTCTCTAATGCCCACATTTTAAAAGAGCCCCTCGCATTCTACAGATTTTCATCTATTGTGTTCATTGAAATGAGAGAAATGCCTTTCAATTTCTGAGCCCACTTATCCCAGTCAGGGCCGAGTGGAGTAAGAGAGGCTGCAAATAAAACAATTCTACCTGCTGAAAAATAAGACACAAATTAGCATCTGTTGGTGACACGCGGAGCACAAACACTTCAATGATGGCGTTTGGCATTAACTAGGAAACGTCCCACTGGGCTCTGGTCCTCTGTCCATGTCTGCGCTCCTTCTGCTGCTGCCTCCAAAATGAAAGGCTCACCTGAGGATAATCCATCTGTCCATCCATCGCTTTCTAGCTGTTAGCACACAGCCAGGGTGGTTAACTGGGCTCAATTTGGATAAATAAATAAATAGGAAAGGCACTATATGATAGATAGATAGATAGACAGACAGATAGAAGATAGATAGATAGATAGATAGATGATAGATAGATAGAGTGAAAGACACTATAAATAGATAGAGTAAAAGGCACTATAGAATAGATAGAGTAAAAGGCACAATAGATAGATAGATAGATAGATAGATAGATAGATAGATAGATAGATAGAGTAAAAGGCACGATAGATAGATAGAGTAAAAAGCACTATAGATAGATAGAGTGAAAGGCACTATATGATAGATAGAGTAAAAGGCACTATATGATAGATAGATAGAGTAAAAGGCACTATAGATAGATAGAGTGAAAGGCACTATATGATACTTTTACACATACAGACTTGGTGAATCTCTTACAGAGACTAATTTAAGGGCATACAGTATGTGTGTATTGGTGGAGTGACAACACATGTATTTATGTATTTTTCATTTTCAGTTTTCTGCTGTAGACTGGAGGAACAAAAGGAGGAGGAAGTCTGATGTCATTTCCACCTCCATCTCTGACTACACTTTTTCTGGAAGCCGTGTCAAAAACTCAAGTGATTCCACCAACAGGGTCAGTTGACCAGTTGATGTGACAGGAGCAGACACTTCCTGTACCCTTACTGCTGATCTCTGACACCAGAGGGCATCAACACCCTCCAGTTTACTTAATAACATTTCTTGGCTTTGTGCACTTGCTATGTTCAGGTAAATGGGGTCTACAAGCTTTAGACCCAGCACTCTTATGTTATACTCCCTTTTCACAGCAGATGACAAGTCAGTGAAAGGCACTATACAGTAGAACATGGGCATAGATAGATAGAGAAAGGCATTTTAAGATAGATAGATAGATGTGAAAGGCATTATATAACTGATAGATAGATAGGAAAGGCTCTATATAACTTAGAGATGGACAGGTAGATGTTGAAAGTTGCTATATAAGATATACATAGTGAAAGGCACTATATCATTTAGAGTGAGAGAGAGAGGCCATATTTATGCCTCAATATGATTGCCAAGATGGAGGTGTCTTCATCATGGAGACATGGCAGAGAGAGGAGGTCCTGTCTTCATGACCAGATGGCGCCCACCATTTAACATTCTAATCTCAAATCCTGGACCGGTGACTGTGGCAGCATCATTGGCTCATCCAATCCTATTTAATTCACAATGCAGTTCCAGCGACCAATAGGATTCATCTGCTTGTCCCTTCCTGGGTCACTCGCCAATGAAGTGCTCAGGTACTACCCATCCCCCAATTGCTTTGTTCAGAGGTGGTCTGTCCCTGCCAGCAGTTTATGGACCTCCCGGTGGGGCTTCTTAAAGGCTCATGTGATGCCCAAGCACATTTATAATGAAACCCCTTACCAAAGCGGTTCAATGTCTGCTCCCAACCCCTGCCATAAATTTCACTTCCAAAGAAGCCCTTAAATTGGCTTTCATAAAATACAGTGGATGAAGGAACTCGCTTTGGCTTACATGAAAAAATTTTGAATTCCCTATTAACTCTTAAATGACAATTTAGAAAAAACTATCAAAATATTAAAAATGATTCTTCATAAAAATGGCCTATACAAGTCATTTTAACAGCAATCACGTCATCACATTTGCCAGGTGATTGTAGCTACCCACTCAGATGCTGGCACCTTATGCCCTCCCATGAGTCCCCCCACTTCAATGCCATGTGGGGTACACCAGAGGACTCCTCACATACAGGAAAGATGCTGGGGGGGGGCGTTGTCTGGATGGGTCAGGGGGGAGGCTGCTCTACCAGCCAATGAAGGGCTGCAGCATCATGTTTGCATATGTATGAGGCTGATTAGCATAGTCCATATATGGTTGTTTCTGGGTTGCAAAGAGGCGGGGTTTGAGGGGCGTTCACAAGGTGATTGTGATTTATAAAAGTGAATTTGCATAGGAATGGGCATACGCCTGGCTGCGTAAATCAGACATTCCTGTTTTTTGCCGTATACACAATTTCACGCTTATAAATGAGACCCCCTTAGGTTGGCACCACCATTACGCTCATCACAACGTAGCAGCAGTAATAATGGCTGGATATATAAAGCGTGATTTGGATGATTCGAGCTTGCACTGAAAGGCGCTATAAGTAATGGAGTCTGACAAACAGAGTGATAGGACGTGCAGAAGTGAAGGACCCTTTAAAAAGTGCGTTTTTCAAATTTTCTTGATGGTGTCCCTCCAGCTCAGGTGACTAACCACAATGTAGGGACCCTCGGCTCGATTTTATGAAGGATGGTGTGACTGCAGTCCATTGTTCTCAGAAGTAAATAATGGCCTGTGAGGAGAAATGAAAGAATTCTGTCAAATCACAGATGACGGCAGGCTTTTGTCCCCTTTGAAGATGCAGCGGCTTTATTAGTCAGTGCCTTTATTAGAGCCTTTTATTTGAATATTGAATAAATAAATGTGTTTGGAAAGCTGCATAATTTCATGGAGGCAGGTTTATGGGGTCCATTGTGTATTGCGGTGGAGGCTCTGCATGTATATTGCTCATTAGGCACAAGGAGACAAACAAGAGCCCCCAAGATGAATGCAAATGGAACAAATAACAGAGCTGTCATGGTATCTCTCCTTATTCTGGGATGCCATCTACCATGGGTGGGGCTTAAGCTGACCCTCCTCCACTTGGCTATACTGTTAGGGCCAGTGGGGCACAGCAAGGGGGGTGGGGGGGACGCAGAATACTTCAACAGCCTCCCTCTTATGGCGGACTCAGAACATATGGAGACCCCCTTCACTGTCTGCACGCTTTACTGTGTTGGAGACTTCATCTGAAATGGACGCGGCTAAAACTTTACTTCCTGCTATTAATCTACACTCGGTTACCCATCGTGACAAAATGAAGATTTTTTGGGTTTTTTTTTGGAAATATTCTGACCCTTTGGTGTGGCCCCCCAAATGATGGTCTGGTGCATCTGTGATGATGCGGGTTCCACTCCATGCTCCCATCTTCCTTCTGGGAGCTCTGGACCCGACACCGTCAGTAATGTCACCGATGAGCTGGGCAGTGAGGCACAACAAGTGAAACAAGTAGAATGGTGCAAAAAGTGCCAAAGTGCTTTTATTGAAACAAAACCAACAAAAATCAAAACTCAATCTCACTCTCACTCTCTCTCTCACTCTCTCTCTCTCTCTTTCTCTCTCTCACTCTCTCTCTCTCTTTTTCTCTCTCTTTTGCACTCTCTCTCTCACTCTCCAAGTCCGCTGCTTCAGTGTTTTTAGATCTTTGTGTCAGATGTTTCTCTGGTGTACTGAAGGAGAATTACAAGCAGTTCAGAAGTTTCAAAGGCTTTGATTGAGTCCATATCTGCAGTGTTGGCTCTTCTTTCTTTTTCAAGACCTCTGAAATTCACCCTGGCAGGCTGGCAATCAACTTCTGGGCCCAATCCTGACTGATGGCAGCTGCCCATTCTGGCATAATCAATGCTAGGAGTTTGTCAGAATTTGTGGGTTTTTGTTTGTCCACCCACCTCTCGAGGATTGACCACAAGTTCTCAATGGGATTAACGTCTGGGTAGACGGACTCAAAGTAGCTGAGCACAAATCACAGACACGCTGCTGCTGCAGATGGGCTGATCTGTGACCTTCATTTTATAAAACAGGGCGTCACAACCAGGAATAGTGGAGGAGCCCACAATAAACATTAGGGAGCCAGCAGGAAATCCCCATTTAATGTTAGTAGCACAAACGTATTACTGCTGGCAAACGACACAAAAGTCGGCCGATTGAGGCTCTAAAAAAATAACAAAACTCAGGAGTTCTTTCCACTTCTGTGTCTTTGGTCGGACTGAGACTTGACCCTCTGGACACGCCCACTTTAATTGGATCTCGACCAGAAGGGGCGGGGCCGGGTCTTCTCCAAGATCTGGGGGTGGAGTCATTTGCTGTGGCTGGGGCTCTTCTTGGTAGTGCGGATGGACAAGAGAGGACAGTTGGTGATGGCGCCCCCTCTCAGTTCAGGGTGGTATTGCTTACTTCACTTACCTCACTTAAGCTCAAAAGGTGATCCCCTGGCATGTGTGCGTGACGTGGTTTATAAACTTTGCTTATATATTATTAATATTTTGGATCCATTGTAGATGCATCATATATCTTGTGCGTATTAAAAGACCAAAATTAATGAAATATTTTAAATGCACTCAGTATAACTGGAGAGAAAATCCTTTTGCTATTAAACAATGAGATCCCATCAAGCGGTGAACTGAGCCGCCGTGCCGCGTGTGATCGGTGACGGTGGTCCTTCTACTCATTACACACATTTTCCTGGAGTCTCGTTCTCCGTCTTTTGCAAAGCCGTCGTCAGAACCGTTTTCCGTCGGACGATGTTTGAGGAGTGTATTTATGCAAATGGCATTTCTCTCTTGGCATCTTTCATCTTTCTCCGAGGGTCTTCTGTCTTTCAAATACCCCCTCGTTTCAGAGAGGAGGGAGAGCGCCTGAGTTTGATCTTCAAATCAAATTAAGCCGGAGAGAGGAAGAGGGAAGCGATGTGCCACTTTGCAAATGGCCTTTGGGGTTGCAGCACATTTCCTAAATTTTGAGCAAATGAAATTCTGGAGGCGGCTGATTTGATGGACGATTTTGGCTCTCAGCGGCATTTATCACGCGACTTTTGTGAACTCCGATGCTTGATTGCTTGATGCTTTTTCCATGCTGTGCATCCTAAAACAACCCTGAACACCCAAATGAGAACGAACTGAAATTACCAAAGACTTCCCAGCATTTGCAACACCTTCATCGTGAAGCCACTGAGTCCTGCTTTCATGGGTTGCCCCCTCTTTCATAACGTTGACCTTGTAACACGTGACGCCCCACATGCCATAGCGGGCATCTCTGTGCGTGTTATCAGCTCTGGTGACCTTGTGTCTTTACTAGCCATCCACCACCGAGGACTCACTGGGATGTTTGTTTGTTTGACTGTTTCTTGTCCTCCCAGCTTGTTAGCAGAGTCAGGGGGCTCAGCACTCGGCTTGGAATGGACAACACGAGGGACTCGAAGCTCCAGCGGCTCCGCCGAGAGGGAGACAGCAAACGCTTACACGCGCAGCTCCACATAACGGAGGGAGAAGAGCAGACAGCCAAGAAAATCACGTCAGGTAAAGGAGCTGCTGGTCAGTCTGTCCTCATCAGGCAGCGCTAGGCGGCAGGGGCAAGGAGGGAGACGTGGTATATGACAGCGCCAACCTGTGGTGTGGGGTGGAATTACAAGTCGACACACCCTGAAGGCATGTGTGTGCCATTATATATATATATATTTATATACACTGTTTATACTGAATATCAGAGGGGCAGTCAAAAATGTGATATAGCAGGAGAGTGGGAGATCAGATTACACACACATCGCTGTGGAGGGGAACGCAGCACGTCTGTACACCAGTCACGACCGGTCTGGATTGGTTTTGCCGTGTAGTATTATTTTAATTACCGTTTGAGTTAGACGTGTGCGTAATCACTCGGCGAATTGGCCCAGTTTGAATGCCGTGCTAACATCAAGTTTGTGTGCAAATTGGGGAAATCAGCTTCAGATACGCTAACTCAAACGGTAATTGAAACAATAAAATACTCCAGATAGACAACGTCTTCAGTCAGAACTTCAATCCTTGCCTTCTGCTGCTCAGGTGTTTCACTTGCACGTTGCTTTGATTTCGACGCCGTGTCACTCTTCATCTGTGTCATTAGCAGAAGGTTGTTCTTGCGCCGTGGCATTTGCTGCACACACGTCTTTAGTAGTGAGAAGTGAGGTGCATGGAAGGTCCGAAAAAATGTAAAAGTGTATGCAGGCGCCATCTAGTGGCTGTGTTTGAGCGTGAGCAGAGCGGGCGGACTGCTACACACACACACACACACAAACACAGCTCTTTCATTTATATATATATATATGTGTGTGTGTGTGTATATATATATGTATATACATATATATCTATAATTATATACTGTATATGTTGTGTATAAATATATATTGTGGAACAGGCCCAGGACACAGACAGGCGGACAACGTTTCTTCACCCAACACACCCATTTATTCACCACAACTACTATATATAATATTTACAGGTTCAGTGCACGTCCCAGTGCCTCCAGCACCAATTCCCCCAAAGTCCGGGCCTCTCACAGTCTTTCTTGCCCGTCTTCTGGCCGCCTCCAGTCCCCTCTCCAGCTCCGTCCTCTTCCACCCAACTTCCGCTCACGAATGCAGGGAGGCGGCCCCTTTTATACCACCCCGGATTGGCTTCAGCTGCTTCCCGGCACTCCTCCTTGGACACGCCCCCGTGTGGCGGAAGTGCCGGCTGCGCACCCGGAAGCCCTCAGGGTGTCCCTGTTCTTCTTCCTCCAGGGCGGTGCCTGGCAGTGGCCCCCTCGTGGTCGGGTGGAGGCACCAGCCCTCCTCCGGTTCCCACAGCCGCCTGTGACAATATATATATATATATATATATATATATATATATATATATATGTAATTATAAATATATATGTATTAGACATATATAAATGAAAGACCAGGAGCCTCATGTATAAACGGTGCGTACGCACAGAAATGTTGCGTAAAAACTTTTCCACGTTCAAAACGCGATGTATAAAACCTACACTTGGCGTAAAGCCACGCACGTTTCCACGGTACCTCATACCCTGTCATACGCAAGTTCTCCGCTCGGTTTTGCAGACTGGCGGCACCCAGCGTCAAAGCAATGGTACTGTTCCTGTGTGATGAAATGCAGCAAAATTTGTTTATTATATTATACAGGTAAAACTTTAAATAATTTATATTCTCCAATGGGACTGGCATGAAGGATATAATAGATGAACCTCCATACTGCAGGGAGGGCTCCACCTGGTGGCTTGGGGGTATTGGCTGGGATAAACGCCCAGCCATACACCACAATATATATATCTATATTATATCAATTTGTGTATATATATTATATATATGTGTTGTGTATATATGACAATATATGTATTTATATATATATATATAAACACATAATATTATACATAATATATATATTTATATATATATATATATTTGTGTATGTAATGGGTAAATATTTATAAATATATTGCATATATATTGTCTATATATATATATATATATGTTGTGTATATATGAGAATATACAGTATATATTTATATATGTAAACTTAATATTATATATATATATATATATATATGTGTGTGTGTGTACACATTGTATATTGCCCTCCATAATGTCTTGAACCTGTGGCTGAAGTGCACATTGCAGACTTTAAGGCTACACGTGTTGTCATTTCTACTTGGTGGGACCAAAATGTATTCAAAGACCCTCAGTTGAAAGTCTGCATTGTGCTCTTTATTGATGAATTGTCTGAATTGTTTGATTTGTAATTTTAAACTCTGCAGCTGAAGGTGAAATCGAGGTAAAAAGGTGTCTCTGTCTTAGACATTATGGAGGTACTGTATGTTATCTCTCTGTTTTTATTTTTTTCTATTTAATTCGACATTTTTCAAGCAGAAACGCCACTTCAGGATATCTGAACAAATCCACGTTCATTTGAATCCCTTTTCGTTTTTTCTTCTCTCTCCTGTTTGCAGCGTAACAAGTTGGAGGAGTGAAGAGGACCTGCTTGTGGTCTCCAGAATATTCCACTGTGTCTCCTTATCAAACCGCACACCTCACTTGTCTGCTCAAGTACAGAGGACACTAACGACACCCTGGGGTCTCTATAAGCCCTGACCACCATGCTTATGCCTGACTAACTAAGGTCGTGGAGCACTAATGGCCTTCTTTTTGTATTGTGCCTTAAACCAATGGAGTAACAGATCACTAGAACAGTAATAATAATAATTATAATAATTAATACTGTGACTCACTGCCTGCTCCCCTCTAGTGGTGAGTAATGTCTGTGTTTGATACGCACGCACAGTTGCATTGTGAATATTTTACAGAACGTGTCCATAACAAAGCACTCAGCAAATATCAACGCAAATGGCAATAAACGTTGTGCTGCCTGCTAAAGAGAGAATTCCTTCATTTAAGAGAAGCCCCCATAGCACTAGAATTAAAAGGTGCAGTAAGCCATAGACAGTAAAAACTCTGTAAAGCGATCGAGATGGGGACCTCCATATCAGTGAAAGACCCCCAACTCACCCTGGCCTCGGGATTTGCTATCAAAGTCACAGCTGGAGCTCGAGCCCCTCGATTAGGAGTTCCGAAAGTCTTCAGACCCCCTCACTTTCTATGCACTTTTACCTTTAAATGGAGGAATTTGCCATTTGTGCCCATTAATGACCCGTCATGAATGGCAAATTCATCCTTTCATAAAAAGGAAATGCACAATACAATAAAGTGTGCAGAAAGTGAAGGGTCTGACGACGTCCGCGGTCCACTGCATGGCTGCCCATGTCTTTCTGGTGTAGTTTGCTAATCAGGCCTTTTGGTTTTGAGCCTAATTAGGCTCACCATCGCTTTTTCTGTTTCTCATTAAAGATGAACGAGACTTCATTTTGCTCAGAGCTAAAGGTGACACCACAGGAGGTGTAAAGTGAGTTAGCAGCCCAAGGCGGCCCCCCTGTGTAACTGCTGTGCCTCCGATGGCCCGCTCATCTCAGCCATATTTCGGTGAGTGTCTGATTCTGCCTGACGCTGCATCTTGGAATGATCAGCCATTAGGGAGGAACAGGGTGGCATCGTGGTGCTTGAGGGGGGGACCTTCAGGTGCTTCTTAGGCATCCAGCCCCCTGACCTACTAGAAGATCAGCACCACCACCACGTCTCATGATCTCCAGCATCCTTGAGATGGCAGCCCGTTGTTATGCTCTCTGGTGGACTGGTGTGAAGATAGACAGGAGGACCCAACCACCTCCCACCCCCCCTTTCTTTGACCGAGGTAAACTCTAAGGGGTACCCCCCCTCACCCTGCCCCCAATGTTCAACCAGCAGCATTAAATGAGCATTTAGGGCTAAAGTTAGTGATGTGCTGGAGGACCACTGATGACCTCCTGAGTGAATTACCAGTAAGTTACAGACAGTGGGACAGATGGGGACCCCTGGATCAGTGATTGACCCCACTCGCCATGGCCTCGGGATTCGCTAACAAAGCCGCAGTTGAAGCGCCAGCCCCTCTATTAGAAGTTCATGCAGTGGACCACTAGAGGGGGAATAGCACCGTCAAACCCCGGCTACAAATAAGGGCAAGTGCCGAATCTTTATGAAATGAAAAATTTATTCGACACCAAAAGGATTCCAATTCCAATGAAGCTCCGTGGAGCACAGAGGCAAAGGGGGAAAAGCCTCTAAAAAAGGGCAATCCCAGTCAAACAAAGAATCGGATCGAAAAAATAGCAAAGAAGGTCCAAAAATTCTAAAAAGTCACTAGCACCAGCAAAACACAGATAACTCGGCAACTCCAGAGCGCATTCACAATGAACCGTCAGGAAATGTGCCAGGATTTAGAAGGCGGAGGGCAGTTCTTGGCAGTGATTGGCAGGTGACCCCCGCCTCTTGGGGGACCACCAACAAAAAATAAAGAATCAAAGAATCAGAAATGAACAAACGAGACCTAAAGCCTGTATTTGAACAGCAGCCAGTGGAGGACCGTGACACCGTGCTAGAACATGGTGGCAGCGGTTTAACACGTTGTATTTAGCGAGAGCACAATGCTGATCTAAACTCCATTTGCTGCTGTTATGAATTTAGAATTACAGAAGGGGATTGAAGCAGACAGAAGCACTTCTCAAACGTGTGGCGCCAAGTACTGCTGTCGTCTACGTGTGTTTGTTCTGTCGCCGCGCTTGTTACGATTGTTAAGAAAATGCGTAGGAAGAGATGGGGACGCACCCGTTAACCGGAACAAAAAGTAGGGGTCCAAAACAGATCTGAATAAACAGAGAAAAATGGCCGTCATATACAATCAGAAACAGGAAGTGACACGACGAAAGTGACGCGATTGGGTGTGGCATTCGGGATCTGGAAATGACATCAGAGGGAGGCGGTCCTTGAGGGCCGGAACATAAAGTGATGTCAGGTTGACTTCTGAGGACCAGAAGTTGTTTTATGTTGAAGGTTCATCTGTTGTTCTGTGGGTAAAGAAAAGAGAGAGCTAGAGGACAACGCCAACCCCTGGATCAGCGGGAACATACACTCATTTAACTGTCCCCTAATTCAAAATGCAAATGAATCATTAAGCTTCTGTTGTCCTTGTGCTAATGAGCTCCTCAGGTGACCACAGCAAGTTTCGCTTTAGGTTTTCTTTCTCTTACTTCATTTTCGTTTTGCTCTTTCGCTGAAACTCTGGCGGTTTAAAGTGCATGGACTGGAGGATTAGGGGGCAGCGGGTGTTTTAGGAAGAAACCTTGTGGGCGGCGCCTTGGCAGCAGCAGACTCCTCTGCAGTTCATTACAAACCTTTTTAACGAGTTCCCTCGGGTTGAGAATCATGGCTGGCTCCGCGGGATCACACGCTACTTAGCGGGCTCTCCGTTCCCCGGCTCATGCAAATTGCATCCCGCATTGGATCAGACAGTCATCCTCCTCAGAAGGCAGACATGGCCACAGCAGGCGAGGTCTCAATCAAGTGGAAAGCCAAGAAGCCCCTGACCATTAGATAGCAGTATCTCTCTATTATATAAAAAAATCCTGCGACGAGACGGGACACTTGTGAAGATTTTTTCAAGTCCTGTGAGATGAGACTTTGGCCATGAGATTTTGTCAAGTCCCGCCCTCCTCTCAACCATATTCAGCCACACCCATGGTAATCAGTCAGTCAGTCAGTGTCCAACCCGCTATATCCTAACACAAGGTCACGGAGGGTCTGCTGGAGCCAATCCCAGGCAACACAGGGCACAAGGTAGGAAACAAACCCCCAAGCAGGGCACACACACTCCTACACACACACACACACACCAAGCACAAACTAGGGACAGTTTAGAATCGCCAATGCACCTAACCTGCATGTCTTTGGACTGTGGGAGGAAACCCACGCAGACGCGGGGAGAACATACAGACTCCACGCAGGGAGGACCCGGGAAGCAAACCCTGTGAGGCAGCAGCGCTACCCACTGCGCCACCGTGCCGCCCAGACACTTTTCACTCAGTCAGTCACCCATCCATCTATCCATTATCCAACCCGCTATATCCTAACTACAGGGTCACGGGATTCTGCTGGAGCCAATCCCAGCCAACACAGGGCGCAAGGCAGGAAACAAACAGCAGTCAGGGCGCCAGCCCACCACAGGGCACACACACCACGCACACACTAGGGACAATTTAGGATTTCCAGTGCAATGCAATGCCGTAGGAGGAAACCAGAGCACCCGGAGGAAACCCACGGAGGGAGAACCTGGAAAGCGAACCCAGGTCTCCTTATTGCGAGGCAGCAGCGCTACCACTGCGCCACTGTGCCGCCCACCTACAGGTAATCTCACCTCTCATTTGTGTGAATGCTTTTGTCAGACACACTTCCTGCGCTCTCGGCTCTTATACATTTTTACGTTCTCCTCACTTTAAGTTCTTAATTAAAGAAGATGTTTTCTGTCCAAATCTTAGAGAAGAATTTCATCCTGAAGGGTTATCAACAGAAGACATGAGTACACGGGCAATCTCAGCACCGAGAAACGAGGAAGTCAAACGAATTAACGTGAAAAATGTCGATAGGTTACACGCCGAATTGATTAAATGCGTATCAATAGACTCTGCTGAAGCAGTTGGTGGTGATGCGCGGAAGATGAAAACATCAACTTACAATATCACGAAGAATATCGACAACCGTCAACACCACCCGGTCTTCCACCAGCCGAATTACTGTTGAAAGAAAGAAATCCAAGAAAGGTAATGTAGTTCATCTTCAGGGGATAACATTAGAAAACCAAAGGAGATCTTGATATGCCATTCGTCTTAAAACGTTAACCGTTTCCCGTCAGAATAGCTTTTACTATGACAATTAACAAATCACAGGGACAAATATTCGAAAAAAGTCGTTTTATTTAATAGAGAGAAAGAAACAAAATTCACACACGGGCAGTTATACGTCGCGTTGTCACCATGAAAGTCCAAAAGCGGAATCAAAATTCAATGTGATATTGCCGAAAATTTTATTCAAAAAATTGTTTTACGGTAAAAGTGTAAGTTTAAAAAGTATTAATTTCAAAGCCAAACAGAACGAAATCGTATAACGCAACGAATACCTCTAACGCAGCATGAAACGTAACTTAACTTTCAAATTATTACGTCTTACTATTTTTCAATATGGCTAACTACTCGCTGTAATGTAAAATAGTTATAGTTCTATTATGTATAAGTAACAATTCCCATGAAAATAGCAATCTGTTTAAATTGTACATCCACATCCCCAAACATTGCGTAGCGGGTAGTGCCCGCCTGGGGGATGTCAAGTGAAGCCAGCAGGGGGTATTCTTAAAGTTGATGTATAGTACAGTAGAGTATAACCTGCCTATTTTATTATTTTTCTCTTTGCACCTTCAAGTCCCCGATATCTTGCTGCTAAGCTTCAAAATGCCAGTCAAGGACACAGAGTGCTTGGAGAGGGCTAAGCAGGCCATTGTTTTAAGAAACCCAGCCATTGAGACTTTAACTACGAGAGAAAGGCAGAAAGGCTGCTTGCCTTCACGTGGCGCGGCTGGGCCTCTGCCTTCCTGTCTGCCTGCCTGGACACTAACATGAGGGGATGACAAAGCCAAGGAAAGTGTCTTTTATAAGAAACAGCACCCTGGTCTTAGAGGTGCAGCTGCCTTGACCTCCAGCCTGGTGTGGTGTGTGCAACAAGAAGCTCTTCATTTGAGTGGTCAAGTATCTTATGTGGGGGTCCACCTGATTCCAACTTATAGGTGGGAATCGATCAATAAACAGGTCTCAGACATCTGCACAGGGTAAAGAGGGATGTTGGAGAGTTTCAGTCAGATGATGGGCATTAGGTAATGGAGAAGAGCTGCCAAGTGGGCGTGACGAGCAGGACAAAGCACTGTTCTCATTGGGCCTGGAAATACTGACGGACCTCATTGGAGTCGGACGAGGACGGGGAATGGGTTTAATGATAAGGATTGTAATAAAAGTATGGGCGCTCAGTTCATCTGAACCTGGGCTGTGTGTGCATCAAGTAATAAAGCCTGATTCCGCTGCCTGTCCTGAGACTCCGAGTGCCTTTTTTTGGGGGGACTGAGGGTGCCCGTGCTGCCTAATCTGTCTTCAGCACCATTGGTTTGGTTTAGTTGGTTTAGGTTTATTTGTCATATATACAGTAGGTTAACACAGGGTCAACATACTGTACAATGAAATGTGTATGACGAGAAAAACAAGTCACTCAGCCTAGAGCCAATAAAGCTAAAAAAGAATTCAAAATAATTTCAAAAAAAAAAATTACAAGTTAAAAATAGAAGTTCTAGAGCAATATGAGTTGAATGAGCAGCAAGTACAAATGACAGTTATTTCACAGATAATGGTTTATAAGTGCAGATGCATATTCCATAAAGTGCAGAGTATTCCGAGTGTGTGCAGGTACAGTTTGTGTGTGAGTAGTGTGATGTACAAAGTAGGTGTGATGTAAGTGTATGTGGGTGTTCAGGTGTTGCTGTTGAGGAGTCGAATGGCCTGGTGGTAAAAACTGTTCTTTAGTCTTGTAGTCGAGTGGCCAGACTCCTGTATCATCTGCCAGACGGTAACAAGGAGAACAGCTGGCATGCTGGGTGGCTGTCAATCAATCAATCAACATTTATTTATATAGCACATATTCATACAAAAAAATGTAGCTCAAAGTGCTTAAGGGCTGTGGTCCTTTATGATGCTGCTTGTCTTACACAAGCACCGATGGAGGTAAATGTCTCCAGTGGCAGGGAGACTCTGGCCCATGATGTGCTCTGCTGCCTTCACCACTCTCTGTAGTGATTTCCCGCTGCTGGCAGAGCAGCTCCCATACCAGACGGTAATGCAACCCGTCAGCAGACTCTCGACCAGACTCCTGTAAAAGTTTGAGATGATGTTGGCATTCATGCCAAACTTCCTCAGCCTCCTCAGGAAGTAGAGCCGCTGGCGAGCTTTCCTAACCACAGCGTCTATGTGAAGGGTCCACGAGAGAGATCCTTGGTGAGGTGGACACCTAACCAGCTTTGGTTAATCCAAGGGTTAGGTTTAGGGCTTTCGGCAGGTACTATTCTTCTATTTGTTGTTCACTTGTCAATCAATTCTTCTGCAGTCGGCTGTTTCCATTAGGGGTTGCCACAGTGGATCGTCTTTGTGTCCTCGTCATCTTGCTCTGTCACACCCACCACCTTCATGTCCTCACTCACCACATCCATAAACCTCCTCTTAGATCTTCCTCTGTTCCCCTTGTCTATCAGCTCTATCCTTAACATCCTTCTCCCAGTATACTCATCATCTCTCCTCCACACATGTCCAAACCAACGCAATCTCGCCTCTCTGACTTTGTCTCCCAACCGTCCAACTTGAGCTGACCCTCTAATGTCCTCATTCCTAATCGTGTCCATCCTCGTCACACCCAGTGCGAATTTTAACATCTTTAACTCTGCCACCTCCAGCTCTGTCTCGTGTGCCACCGTCTCCAGCCCATATAATACAGCTGGTCTCACTACCGTCCTGTAGACCTTCCCTGTCACTCTTGCTGATACCCGCCTGTCACTCTTCTCCACCCACTCCACCCTGCCTGCACTCTCTTCTTCACTTCTCTTCCACAATCCCCATTACTCTGTACTGTTGACCCCAAGTATTTAAACTCCTCCACCTTCACCAACTCTACTCCCTCATCATCCTCACCATTCCTCTGACCTCCCTCCCTCATTTACATACATGTATTCTGTCTTGGTGGTCCTACTGACTGTCATTCCTCTTCTCTCCTCTCCTCTCATATCTCCACCCATCCAGGGTCTCCTCAACCTGCTCCCTACTCTCATTACAGATCACAATGTCATCACAGGCCACGGGGACTCCTGTCTAATCTCATCTGTCCACCTGCCCGTCACCATTGCAACTAACTAAACTTAACTAGAAGAAAATCAAAGTGGTCACCTCGGGACTTTCAAAGCGAATGATCAGTTCAGCACTGCTTTATCGAAAGATGACCCAGCTTGTTTAATCTGATTGTCCCCCTGCTGGATAAAACAAAAGAGGTCAGAGTCTGAGGTCCTCGTCACCATTAGCACTCCAAATCCAAATTGGCCATGCCAGGCCCCAACAAAGACTCCAGCCCTGGCACGTTTTGTGTTCATTTTTTTTTTTTTTTATATATTCCCACGGTGTAAAGCCGTATCTCGGTCTCATCGCTGATAGCGTGGGACTGCAGGATTTCATCATTTCCAGCAATAAATTGCAGTGAGGTGTCAAGGTGCTGTCACTTGTCAGCAGGGGTGGCTAATAATTAAAGGGAAAAAAAATGGAGAGCGGCTGGGCCCAGGAGCCTGCAGTGCTCAGCAGATGAGGCACAGGGTTTTAAGTACAAGGAATCGATATTATAGCGCCTTTTAACTGGCTTGAGGAAAAACAAAAGAAAGAGTTGGACTCCCATTTTCAAATCAGACTTGATTTGTCACATACAGTTATGAGCGGCACAAGAGTGTCTGGAGTGCAGTGCTTAGTTACTGAACTCTGAGCCTGAGAATTAGGAGAAGAGCAGAGACGTATACTCAGATATGGAGATGGATATTTGAGGAGGAAACTGCAAGACAAGGATTCTATTTTGATATTATGTACATTAAAGAGCCATCAGCGACAAATCAAATTAATAATATAGTGAACAATTAAAGTTGAATACATCAGACTCTGCAGCTGAATGAATACAAGGTAAAGTACCACTTCCGGTTAGCGGAAAATAGCCAAAAAAAATGATAGAAATCTACGTTTTGTATGCAAAATTTGGTTGACCGAAGTGAGAGCGCTGATTCATAACACTGGTCAACAAGCCTTGTGCTACTGGGAGTCTTTCACCTTTACTTTAACAGGTTTCACTTGCTGACTCCAAATCTGAAAAGATTACAAGAGCTGAGCCTTAAGGAGATGAAGAGGAGACCTGACTGAAGGGTGCAAAATGATGAAGGGCATCAGTGCAGTGGAGCGAGACGGTGACTTTAAAATGAGCTCATCAAGAACACGGGGAAATGTCACACAAACATTAGGAAGATTTTCTTTACACAAACAACGACAGACACTTGGAATAACAAGAGACCAAGTAGTGTGGTGGACAGTAAGACTTTAGGGCTTCAGAACTCAACTTGATGTTTGTTTGGAAGACATAAGTGGACAGGACTGGTGGGCTTTGTTGGGCTGAATGGCCTGTTCTCGTCCAGCTTGTTCTAATATTCTAAGTATTGTGACAGATAGGGGGCGATATCGCTCCCTTGAACCCCTGTCCACGACTCCAGACTCCAAGTAAAAGTCCAAATGTTGACTTTATTAAATTGCCACAGTGCACAAAGCACCCTCTCCTCCACTATATTCATAAACACTCACAAATACTACAATAATACAATCCTCCAGCTCCCAGACACGTTGCCCTCCTACCACCCAGCTCAGCTCGCTGTCTGGGAGCTCTCATAGTCCTTTTATATTCCCTGACCCTTGAAGTGTTCCCAATCCCCAGTCCATGTGATCTTGTATCACTTCCGGGTCAGGTAAAAAGTCCTTTTCTTCATCCCGGAAGCACGTCATTCCCCTTGTCCATGTGACTTGGACGTACTTCCGGGGCGTAGGGTAAATAACCGTTGTGCCCCTGCAGCGTCCCCTACTGGCCCCCATGGCATCCAGCAGGGCTGCGTATATAAAACTGCAATGTCCATGATGCCCTGCTGGTCTTGGGGACCTCCATACTGCAGGAGGGCTCCACCTGGCGGCTTGGGGGTATTGGCTGGGATAAACGGCCAGCCATACACCACAGTATATACTTGTAATAGATTGTAAAACATTATAGTATATACTGCCTTTAATATCTATCTATCTATCTATCTATCTATCTATCTATCTATCTATCTATCTATCTATCTATCTATCTATCTATCCTATATAGTGCTTTATCTATCTATCTATCTATCTATCTATCTATCTATCTATCTATCTATCTATCTATCTATCTATCTATCTATCTATCTATCTATCTCTCATATAGTGCCTTTCAATTAATCTATCTATCTATCTATCTATCTATCTATCTATCTATCTATCTATCTATCTATCTATCTATTATATAGTGCCTTCCATATCTATCTATCTATCTATCTATCTATCTATCTATCTATCTATCTATCTATCTATCTATTATATAGTGCCTTTTCTATCTATCTATCTATCTATCTATCTATCTATCTATCTATCTATTATATAGTGCCTTCCATATCTATCTATCTATCTATCTATCTATCTATCTATCTATCTATCTGTTGTCAGAGATGCACTTACAATGCATGTACTTCCCCTCCAGAGAGTGAGATGGCTATGGGCTGGTATAAAATGGAAATAAGGTTGCCAAAGGACTCTGACAAAACACAGTTATTAGGTAAATTCTTTTATATATATTGTAGTATGACCACTAGAGGGCATTGCACTACCCAAAAACCCAATACACTCGGCACAGACACAAGTCCCAGGTTCAAGTCTTTGGTTGGGGAGGATGCACTGCTACAGCGTGTGGTCTCGACCAACACAAGACGAAACTGCTTGAGATCCCCCAAGAAGATAGACCATGTAGTCCCACCCTCTGGAAATTACCATCTGTCTGCTGTTACATGGGCGTCCCCTTGGCCACAACAATCCTGTGAGTTGGATCACCCTTGGGGAATCGCGCCACATGGCAGTAGTGCCCTAACTGATGCTTCCTCACAATGTGCCTAATTTGGGATTCTGATCAGTCAAGACAAAGTCAAAACCAGGGTTTCTTCAAAGAGACACGGTACAGACGGAGTCCAGTCTACATCTCAGGTCACTGGATAGCATCTGTGTCTTGTGACTATATAGCTAATCAATGGTTTATTATAATAAATTACATTGACAAAGACAGTGGCAAACACAACATAACACTTTTCCTCTTCTTCGTTCTTTGTTTTCCCCTACTTAAGATCTTGGAGTACTTCCGGTTCTCTGGCATACCCCATTGAAAGCATGTCTAGATCAAGTGGAACCTCCACAGTACTACAATTCCCAGCATGCCCTGTGGGTGTCCATTTGGGTACAGAAGGCCAGGGATGCTGCCATCTACAGTATGGAGTCCTGCCTGATTGCTCCATGATGAATACAAGAAGTCTTCTGCCTTTTCTTTCTCTGTAATGGACTGGGACCCACCCTGGTAAGGGATGCCAGCCCAGACGTGTCATCCATGACAATAGATACTGGGATCACTAGGGGGGCTATTGTAGCACCCCAGTCACAATCCCATAGGTACAAGTTCCGGATTCAGATAATAATTTATTGGCCAAAACTCACCTGCACCAGGTTTCTCACATGTTTACACGAGCGCAGTGTACTTTTTCTCACATGTTGTTTGCTTCCCTCACCTCCCAGGCGTGTCTGCCTTCCACTCTTGACTCCAAGTCACCTGGATGTGACAGAAGAACTCCTTTTATGGGAGACCTGCCAGTGCAGTGTCTTTAGGAAGCACCTCTGGGTCAGGCAGGAGCCCCCATTAAGTAGGGCTCACAAATGCCTACAGCACCCCCTGGTGGCACCCATGGAACCCAACAGGACTTCTAAATGGTTACTGAAGTTCCCAGCATGCCCTGTGGGTGTCCATATGGCTACCGAAACCCAGGGATGCTTCCATCTAGAATTTCGGGGAAGACTTTTAGACTCATCCACTTGTCATCCCCCCTGTCCCGTTGTGTTGGCTTCCTGGCTGAGTAAAGGTCCTCGCTCCATTTAAGATGGGATGCCAATGTGCTGCTTGTGTTGTTGGCATCTTCTCGTCTATCCTTTCCTCATCCTAGTCCTTCCAGCCAGATAGTGCACAAGTACCCATCCCAGAAGGGATGCCAGCCCATCTTAGTACATTTCTGGTCTTTAAAAATGAATGGGACGACAGGTTTGAATTTCATTTTCCCTTCCATTACTGACAACTGGCACTGTTTGCTTCTGACCCATTTAAACTGCTCGATGGCCTTGCCTGCCACTCTGAAGTTTGCCCTCTTTATGACATCCAGTAACCCCCGAGAAGCAGGTGTCTGTTGTTTTTTTTTCATGAGTGGGTAAAGGTCATCAAAGTAAATTGCAGGGTCCAAAGGTGCACTCCTGGCACCGCTGATCGTGTGAGTGCCGCTAAATGCTGAATCTTTCCGGCAGCGTCCAGCCATTGTTTGATTGAGTCATATAATGTCTCCTACACATTTATTGCTCCTATTGGCTCTGACAATCTCTCTCACTGTCAAGACTCAAGCTGTCTTCTCTGGGAACGAGACTCTGACCACCCACGCCTCCGAGAGTGATGCTGCCAACGTGCAAAGGAGGCTTCGGCGTTCATCCCCTGTAGGACGTTACTGCCTGGCACGGGGCTGCTGTCTGGGAAGAGACGATAAATGCTTTGTTGACTTTCCAAAAGGAAACAGCGGCGTGTGCTACTGTGACACCCACTGCCTTCACGACTGCTGCCCCGACTTCTTGACGGCATGTCGTCCGGGAGAAGCAGCAACGGAGATAAGGATGCCCGCTGGCCAGCGGGACAAAGAGATGAAAGGTACGGGCAGCAGCCTTCTCACAGAAAATCTAAAAGTGGAGCTTTAAATGTCTAGTCCACGATGATGGAATACTCGGGCATATTAAGGTTTAATATACTGGAACATAGTGTCGAGAGCAGAGTAATAAAGAGAGATTAGAGGGAAGCCATCGCCCGTCTTTGATCAGGGTGGTGCTGGCGAAACTGGGAGTTGAATCTCTGCCAGAGTTCCTCCTCCTGATTCTGAGGTGGGGGAGCCGGGAAAAAAAAAGGCTTGTCTATGTCACTCGTACGGCGAACTTCCAGGAAAATATTCGACAAACGAGGTCACCAGCATTTTATTTTGTACAGATTCATTTTAGTTTATGGTTCTGTGCTATTGATTAATAATACATTTTATTTATATAGCGCCTTTCCCTTGTTCAATCTGAGTCTCATTATGAAACAGCAGGTGTATGGTATATATAACATTAAAAACAGATTGACACAGGATATTTATGAGAGTGCTGGTGTGGGTGGGGCCACCTGCCAATCAACAACAAGAGCATTTTTTTCAGCCGATCTGATTGGTGACCTTGTTGGCCAAATATTTTCCTGGAAAATCATTGCATGGATGGCCTGGACAAGACTTTTTTTTTTTTTTTTTCCCCCCTGTGCCCCATGATGCTTTGCCAGGCCAGTGTGACATCACAGAGCTCTCATAGCCAATGTCAGGTGTCTCACTGTGTGTCTCATTATGTGTGCCCCGACCGCCAGGGCTGTCTTAATAGCATTATAGGCCCCCTATACTGGGGATTGCACTGGAGCCCCCTACCTACACAACCCCTCAGCAAGTCACAACATACACAGATTAGCATGGGGCCCCCGGGGAACTGCAGTAAGAAGACCCTGCCCACCGCCACCCCACCAGGGTAGGTGACGCTGATCCTACTAGTTGTTGTATTTCAGCGAAGGCTTCGTGTTTCATGTCCTCATTGTTATTTATGCTCTTGTTACATTTGTTAATTATTCCTCGATTTTCATCTTGTCTCTAAGCCTTTGTCATGTGACTTGCATCTTGTTGCTGGTTTTCCAAGAGGCCATCACAGGCCAGGACTTTTAATAACCCGCCTGCTTCTTTATGATGTATTGTGTTTCAGCAGCCAGGAATCCCACCCTGGCTTGGGGTTCAACTCCATGTTTCAGGTCCTTTTATATGCGTTAACGTCACTGCTGTGGATTAGGTGCATTGTTCTGTGTTTGCGTGATCGCTGCCTGGCTTATGTTCTCTATGTGTGTTGTCGGGTGGTTCACCAGGAGGCGGAGCCACCTGTCAATCACCACCAAGAGTGTTTTTTCTGATTGGTGACCTCATTGGCCAAATGTTTTCCTGGAAATTTGTTGCACGAATGGCCTGGACAAGACATTTTTTATTTTTTCCCGGTGCCCCATGATGCTCTGCCAAGCCAGTGTGACATCACGGAGCTGTCATAGCCAATGCTAAATGTTAAATAGCCAATGTTTAAATTCTGCTCCGTACTTCTAAAATTTGTATTATTATGCTGTATTAAGGATTTGTTCTGCTCTGTGTATTGTGTTGTATTGATCTTCTTCTTTTTGACACCCACTGCACGCCCAGCCTACCTGGAAAGGGGTCTCTCTTTGAACTGCCTTTCCCAAGGTTTCTTCCATTTTTCCCTACAAGGTTTTTTTTTGGGAGTTGTTCCTCGTCTTCTCAGAGAGTCAAGGCTGGGGGGCTGTCAAGAAGCAGGGCCTGCTAAAGCCCATTGCTGCACTTCCTGTGTGATTTTGGGCTCTACACAAATAAAGTGTATTGTATTGCATTGTAATGTTAGGTGTCTCAGTGTGTGTCTCATTATGTGTTTGTCTTTTGTGCCCCGACCACCTCTCCCCACCAACCCCCCCAACCATCAGGGCAGTCTTAACAGCATTATAGACCCCCCTATACTGAGGACTGCACTGGACCCCCCTACCTACACAACCACTCAGCAAGTCACAGCATACATAGATTAGCATGTGGCCCCCGGAGAACTGCAGTAAGAAGACCCTGCCCACCGCCACCCCACCAGGGTAGGTGTCGCTGATCCTACTAGTTGTATTTCAGCTAAGGCTGGGGTTCAGATTCTTGTTTCATGCCCCCCTTGTTATTTATGCTCTTGTTACGTTTGTTAATTATTCCTCGATTTTCATCTTGTCTCTAAGCCTTTGTCATGTGACTTGCATCTTGTTGGTGGTTCCCCAAGAGGCCATCACAGGCCGGGACTTTTAATAACCCGCCTGCTTCTTTATGATGTATTGTGTTTCAGCAGCCAGGAATCCCGTCCTGGCTTGGGGTTCAACTCCATGTTTCAGGTCCTTTTATATGCGTTAACGTCACTGCTGTGGATTAGTTGCATTGTTCTGTGTTTGTGTGTTCACTGCCTGCCTTATGTTCTCTATGTGTGTTGTGGGAGGTTCCCCAGGAGACGAAGCCACCTGTCAATCACCACCAGGACCCGCCCTCTGCCCTATAAGAGCTGGCCGGGCCCAAACTTGCTTAGCTTCAGGTCAGAGAGGGTGGCAGTGGATCTGGTTGTAGAACATGGCAGGGGCAGAGAAGCGGAGAGAGCCTGGTTGGGTGGGCACAGACACCATGTTGGTAGTTCCAGCCTGCTGTAAAAGTATCGACAGCAGTAAGTGGAGCTGTCTCGGTGGAGCGGCCCTTCCTGAATCCCGACTGATTACAAACAGTTCTGTTGCCATGTTGGTCATTTAGGTCATTTGCCTTGTCTGTGACTCCTGTGTCCGTTTGAGAATTATTACAATTATTGTTGTATTATCTTTTATATTGTTGCCCATAAATGTTTGCTCTTGTAATGTTTATGATAGGCTGGTGCCAAAGCTAATGAAATAAAATAACCCGAAGCAAAAAAGTCTATAAAATGCCCCACCGTGCCAAGCCCTCACTGAGCTCTGCCCACCCACACTAAAGGGGCTCCATAAATCCAATGGACTGACTTTGTCTGCAGGAACGTACTGTGAAAGATTTGGCTGCTGCGCCGGAAGAGACGACAAGTGCACGGCCCCCCTACCCGAGAGGAACGCCACCTGTTACTGCGACTCCTTCTGTGACGCTCACTCGTGGGAGGGCAGTGACTGCTGTCCGGATTACTGGAGCTTCTGCCGTTCCGGTGCCGTCCCCACCAGACCACCAACAACAAAATGGCTGCCGGCACCAGCAACGACCAGGAAAGTCACCGGTAAGCAGGAACTCGATTGGCTCTTTTTTTTTTCCCGTGCTTTATATTGAAATGTTTTAAAATCAAAATCATCAACCTAGCTTTTGTGGTAGGGGTGTAAACTCAGGAATGGTGCTATATAAATACTGTATGATGTATTATTATCATTATTATTATTGTAGGGGACAGCAGCGGTGGCAGATTTTCGTTTGAGCTGCTTTCTCTATTCATAACCAACTAGTGCCACTAGTGATGAGCAAAATGATTTGATTTGGAAACGAAATTTGTTATTATTATGATGTGGTGAAAATGACAGGAGACCTCCAAGACCCTCTAAAGGGCTGGCCTTTAAACCTTCACAGGCCTACCCAGAAACGACTCATCCCAGTCCAGCTAACTTCAACTGCCAGCAGCAGGCTGGGCCTAACCAGGCCGCAACACGAAATAAACTGCGGTGAAGTTCAAAATAGAACAAAAGACCCCAAATTTGGCAAATTACCCTACAAGAGAAGGGGGTGACTGTAAACCCCTGGCTTGCAGACAAAATGCATAACAGAATCTTTTTAAATAAAATGATTTATTACAACCGTAAAATGCAGTAAAAGCTCACCAATGCAGAAACAAGACAAAAGGGGTCCTGTCTATGCTGTAATCTTAAATCCTTAAATTGACAGCAAACATCAGGAAAATCAATGAAAATAGCAATTCTCCCAAGAAAGTTCAAAACCACAAAATAATCCACCTGCCGAGTCTTCTACTTGTTTCTTTTTTTATTATTTATTGTACTTCAGCGATACATTTATTGGAACATATTTTGTAATGCAAGCTGTAAGAAAATGCATTGCATTTGTCATTCCAACAGAGGGCGCATCACAAACATTTGTCCTAATAAAATACATTACTACAAAGTGTGATGGGCCATCTGTTGGAATGGCAACTGCAATGCATACGACTCTTGTTGTTTCAGCCAGGGCTTTTTTTCCCCATGGCTGGAGTTCAAATTCATGTTTTAGGTCTGTTTCGTTCATTTTTTATTGTTTTATTTGATGTACTTTTTTAATCCCTGAGGGGAAATTGTCTGTTTGCGTGACATTTGGGGGTCAGAGTGCGGGGTCAGGCATTATTCATTGCCCCCAGAGCAATTTTCAGGTTAAGGTTCTTGCTCAAGGACCCAACGGAGTAGTACCCCTTCTGGTAGTAACAGGATTTGAACCATCAGCCTTCCAGATACCAGCCACAGACCCACCCTATAAATATTACTTTTGTTGATTATTTGCATTATTCTATGTGTTTATGCTGCCTGTGTTACATTCTATGTGCTTTGTGGGTGGTCTTCCCAGAGGCGGGGTCACCTATCAATCACCGCTAGGAACCGCCCTCCGACCTATAAATTTGGAGGGTCTCCCACAGTTCCTGGTGGTTCAGTTGGGATGTGCTAGGAAGTGTTGGTGCGTTTTTGCTGTGCCTTGTGCTCTTTGTCATTTATTGGATATTTTGAGTTTCTGCCCTGCTTTTTGACTTTGCCTTTGGATTCTGCTTTTGGACTGGGACACCCCGTGTTTTTAGGCACCCCTATTCTGCCTTTGTGGTCTTTGGTGCTTCACAGTATTACAATGCATTTTTAGTGAAAAATATAACCTTTTTTATTTGTCTGAAGTTTCTGTGTTTGGTCATCAGGCCGGGGTTTGGCTGTATATCCCCCTCTAGTGGGCATTATAAGAAGTGCTTTTGCAACTTTTTGGATTTTATGTGCTTTGGAAATCCTAATAAATTACATTATTATTGAGGCGGTTGGCAGACCAACTTAAGGTCCATTACCAACTGGACTGGATTGTGATGCAAAGTATGTCAGGGAAAGAAAAATCCAAAAATTTAAAGAGCCCAGTTGAATGTAAATACTGTAATAAACTCTTGGGAATTTGAGAATCCGTATTTCCATAATTAATAAGTTACCCAGTGTGAAGCATATTACTCCTAAATCTTGAAGTTGTCTCCTCGGTTCCCTGTAAGCTTTACAGTGCAGTACGACACGTTCAGCCGTCTCCATTTTATTTCCATTTCGACACAATCCTGAGTTACGTTTGCCTATCAAGTGGAATGAACGTTTAAGTGTTGTGTGCCCCCAATCTCAGTCTTGTGAGGGGGACTTCTTCTCTCCAGTTTGCCTCCTCCACTCATATTAACCCACCAGTATTGTGGGTCTTATAAAGATGCCTCCCTTTACCATCTTTATCTCACATTTCTCACCAGATTTTCCTAATGCTGGATTTCACTGAGCCTCCAAGCAAAAGTTCTGATTTTTAAGGGTCTTTTGAGATAGCAAGCCCACCGTCTCATGTCCTTTCCTTTATGAAACTTACATACATTTTTAAATCACCTGTTGTGTCACTCAATTGGCCCCCCTTATGAAGGCCGAGGGAAGACCCAGCAGCGGTGAGGTCACGGTGGCCCCGCCTCTTGAGGCTCCACCCACAAAACACAAGGAACATAAGCAAGACACAATGCCTCTTTAACCAAATAGCTGTAAAAGGTGGAAAGCACGGGCCGGCAATGTCTCAAGGGTCCTTACAAACCCATAGTGGGACGGGAAATTCCCTGCCTCAGCCAAGAGATGGGCAGACTGTGCCAATAATGAAGTAGAGATGCTGACATCCTGGAAGGGCTCTGTTGAGGACCCATAGGCTAGAAGGACAGGTGGAGATAAAATATATGAACTGCTTGCTCCCTCGAGATCTGAGATGGTAACATCCCTGATTAATGCAACACCCATACCGACACCTGCAGGGCATGCTGGAATTTGTAGTCCGGCAAGGTGGCCTTGTTGGGTTCTGTGGGTGCTGGAGAGATCTGTGAATCTTTCTTTGTGGAACTTCCTCATGACCTGGAAGTGCTTCCAATGGACCATGCGCTAGTCAGCAGCTCTAGTCAGGGTACTCCAGAGAAAGGTTGTGAGTGTTTAAAAGCTGAGACTTGGAGACCTCGACCAACTGGCTGCCCATACCCACCTGAGCATTTGATTGTGGAGTCCGTGCTGGCCGTCCGATCTGATGAGAGAATGTTACCATCTGATGATTCCAATGCTCCTTTATCCAAGATGACTTTTTCTATACACAGGAGAGTAGCCTAGCAGTAAAGCTGTGGCACCAGAGAAACAGAATACAGGAGGGTCAGCCATATGCCAGAAGGACAGGTGGAGATAAAATATATGAACTATTTGCTCCCTCGAGATCTGAGATGGTAGCATCCCCGATTAATGCAGCACCCTTACCAATACTCGCAGGGCATGCTGGGATTGGTAGTCCGGCAGTGTGGCCTTTTTGGGTTCCGTAGGTGCTGTCAGGGGGTGCTGCAGAGATCTGTGAATCTTTCTTTGTGGAACTTCCTCATGACCTGGAAGTGCTTTCAATAGACCATGCGCTGACACTGGAAATACTCTCTGGTTCTTGATAAAAGGAGTCGCTCTGCCTTCTTCTGAGAAGAGAAACAAACAGAGAAGGTTTAATGACAGTTTATAAATATTGTGATGCTTATATTTCTGTACAAATGGCTAACAAACAGACATGCAGTATGCACAGCTAGTCAGCAGCTCTAGTCAGGGTATGCCAGACAAAGGTTGTGAGTGTTTAAAAGCTGAGACTGAGTGGGGAATCTCTTGGAGATCTCGGGCACCTTGCTGCCCATACCCACCTATTGTGGGGTCCATGCTGGCTGTCTGATCTGATGAGAAAATGTTACCATCTGATGACTCCAACGTTCCTTTATCTGAGATGACTTTTCCTATACACAGGAGAGCAGCCTGGCATTATTGCTGTGGCACCAGAGAAACAGAATAGAGGAGGCTTATCAACAGTTTCAAATATTGTGATGCCATACGCCAGAAGGTCAGGTGGAGATAAAATATAGGAACTGTTTGCACCCTCGAGATCTGAGATGATTGCACCCCCGAGTAATGCAGCACCCATACCAACACTCGCAGGGCATGCTGGGATTTGTAGTCCGGCAGGGTGGTCTTGTTGGGTTCCGTGGGGTGCCGCAGAAATCTGTGAATATCAAATGGCTGCCAAGATGGAGTTGTCGTCTTCATGGAGAAGCAGCAAGAGTGTATCCAGCAGGGGGCGTTAGTTTCCTTGTTGGAATGAGTTCTTTTGTAATTGCGGTGTGTTACATATAATATAAAAAGGTGAACCCCCTCCCTTAGTGACACAGCGGTAAGAAATCACATAGGAGAAATAATCTTAGTTTTCTTTAATGATGGCTTACGCTGCATAACAGACGAAGGAAGCCAATGGAAAGAACCCAGTTTGGAAGTGGGGGGCCCGATGTGTAGAGTCTGCCATTTTCATCGCTGCGCTGGAAGAAATTTCAGGATCAGATGATGTTGTCTCTCATCCGTCTGTCGGCTTCAAAGGTGGGCCGGGCAATGTGCCAAGGCTGTATACTCTTTCTTCATGTGCAGACCCCCACTTAGGTGAATCATGCATTTCCAAACAAGAAAAAAGAGGATCCAATTTCATCCTGACTTTGACAGACGAAAAATAGGATACAACAGTCCTCAGTCTGACTGCCCGTTTCCCAGTTGTCTGTCTGTCTTGTCTTACATTGTAATGCTTGCCCAGCAGTTCTACAAAATGAGCCCCTGTGCTAAATCTGGTTCTGTGTCAATTACGCAGGTGAGTAGAAAAATGCAGATTTAAAAATACATATTTGCACAGAGCACAGTGACATATTAAACTTATACTCTTATTACATAGACGAGAGGTGGCCATCTCTTCATGGCCAGATGGCGAGAGAGAGAGAGAGAGAGAGAAGTGACCAACTCTTCCAATCACCAGTCCTGGACCAATGGGTGCCAGGCTATTCCTTTGGTTTATCCAATCCAATTTCAGCCACAGTCTGACTCTAATGACCAGTAGGATTTGTCTACTTGTCCCTTCCTGGGTCATTCACCAATGAAAGAGCTCCCGTCGCTTTGTTCAGATGTGGCCTGGCACTGCCAGTAGGGTAGTTCACAGGCTCATGTGATGTCCAAGCAAACTTATCACGAAGCCCCTTGATGCATCCTCCCAAGTCATAAACTTCACATCCTGAGTCAGCACTCAACAGAATCCCCCTAAAGACTTGTGGGTATGGGGTGGTACTGTTGGGGGGGCTTGATTAGGCAACCATCAAAACTCAGCTGTTCTTACTAGTGACGTAAAACGTGCCTCCTGAAACGCCATCTGAGAAAACGTTTAGCTTATCCAGCTTCCTGACTCTTTAACGTTATGAATAAAGACATACAAACTATTTGTCATCTTATATGTTACAGTCAACCACAAATGACTTGAGTCACGTAACCCAAATGGCAGGTCCAGTCGTACGCTCAGAACATTCCAGAATATCACAAGAGGCAGAAGCGCCCACTGAGAATTTAGAAAAGTTAAAATTGTAGAAGGCTCGGAGAACTATTGCAATGTACAGCCACTCTTGTGTGAATTAAGACCTCATTAAGTTTCACTCTCATGTCCTTCACATCTGCAGCAGGTTGTTCTAAAAATGGGAACGAGTATGAAGACGGAAAAATCATTAAAGACAACTGCAACTTCTGGTAAGGCAACAGGAATGTTTTCTTTATTTACAAGGCAAATGTGACCTTCTCTCTTTCCGAATTTCCCCTCTGTGCTTTTCCTCTATGCATGTTAACCTCCTCTCTGGTTTTATACCTTAAGATAGATCTATCTATGATAATATAGTGCCTTTCACTCTATCTATCTATCTATCTATCTATCTATCTATCTATCTATCTATCTATCTATCTATCTATCTATCTATCTATCTATCTATCTTTCATCTATCTATCTATCTATCTATCTGTTATATAGTGCCTTTCACTCTATCTATCTATCTATCTATCTATCTATCTATCTATCTATCTATCATATAGTGCCTTTCAATCTATCTATCTATCTATCTATCTATCTATCTATCTATCTATCTATCTATCTATCTATCTATCTATCTATCTGTCATATAGTGCCTTTCAATCTATCTATCTATCTATCTATCTATCTATCTATCTATCTATCTATCTATCTATCTATATATATGCCTTATCACTCTATCTATCTATCTATCTATCTATCTATCTATCTATCTATCTATCTATCTATCTATCATATAGTGCCTTTCAATTATCTATCTATCTATCTATCTATCTGTTATATAGTCTCTATCTATCTATCTATCTATCTATCTATCTATCTATCTATCTATCTATCTATCTATCATATAGTGCCTTTCAATTAATCTATCTATCTATCTATCTATCTATATCTATCTATCTATCTATCTATCTATCTATCTATCTATCTATCTATCTATCTATCTATTATATAGTTCCTTCACCCCAGTTAAAGTGGCCAGTGTAAGTCAAACCCTGGAAGAGTTGATGGAGCCATTAAGAAGAAGAGATTTAGTCAAAAGAGAGCAAAAGTGGAGTAGTAAAAGCCTAAAGAGATGGAGGACATTCGACGTAATTGCCTTTCAGGTGGATTACTGTAATTCTCTTGTCAAAGGTCTAGCAGCCTCAGGTATTGACAGATTGCAATAGTTAAAAAAATATGTTGCTTAAAATAAAAACCCATCAGCAATTTGAGTCATCTGTGCTAATAGAAATGCTACAGAGCTCTGGTCTGAAAACAAGAATACAAGACCCCTGATGTCTCAGCTGTAAAGCCCACCTCTGTCTGTGTGCGTCTCTGTGATGAGGACCATAAGAGCTGAGAAGTGTGTCTCTCACATCACCTCCATCCATCTTTGAAACCTGCTTATTCAGGACTCAGGGGGCAAATGAGTGGCGGAACCTGTAAGAAAACGTCCAATAAAATCAAACTCAACCAGGCACTCGGCTGGCGCAATAATAGAAAACTGGCACAAAAATAACCTGGACAGCCTCCTCGACTTTACGGACTTCAAGACTCCATGGGGCTGATCCGCTTTGGAGACGTCCATCATGCTGGGGGTCTGCTTGTCAGCTGACGCCACTCCTTTTGGAGACATCGGTATTTGTAAAGCTTGACTTGAATGGGTGAGGATCCCCAGAGAATGTGGTGGGCATGGCTCAGTGACACTCACTGGGCACTGTAGAGGGAAAAAAGTAGTAGCTGCCTCAGTGTGACCATATTACAGTATATTGTAAAAGACACACAGATGAAGATCTGGGGCACTGGGGGGTCCCCTTATATTGTGGAGAAACTGCACACTGAAAAAATGGAATAGTCAAAGAGTGAAGTCTTGTCATTAATGAGGCTGTCATTGTGATGGAGTCGTGGCCATTATATGCTGTCTTTCCTTGGAGGAGTCGGGCACACCGTTTAATTATTCAGGAACAGGAAAAAAAATCCAGCAGAACTTCTACTTTCTTCCCTGTTGATTCTATCTGGTAAAGAATTTCCATTCCTTCTCTGGAGGGTCCGTCCTCTTGTAAAGCAGGGTCTGAAATGAATGACCACTTTTGCTCTGATGCTCTGGGAATGGCTGAAGGAGCGAAAAGGGAGGGATTTGGGTAAAGTGATGGAAGTGATGCCAGGGTTTGCTGGGTTTTTCCCTCTCCAATCTAAAGGGAAAGCAGCCTATTGACTGTGTCACACTCGTCCCCTTCCCCAGTCACTCTTACGTCTTCTGAGTGACTGAGGCGCCCCCTAGGATTGCGTATTTTGAAGTTTGCTAAGATTGAAACTAAGCCACCGGTGCAGGTTTGTTACTTTGGTTCATTTTTAATTTTCTTTCCCTTAAGCACATGCAGACAGAGCCTGTGGGAGTGCAGCGAGTTTGTGTGCCTCATCCGGCAGGAGCTGATAGACTCAATAAATGGACATCAAGTTGGGTAAGTGTCATGGTGTCTTGTCACCGGCACCACCTTTATCACCTTTTAGTTACGTCTCTGTTCCTTGTTCTACAGTTATTACATTTTATTTTTATTTTTTTATGATCTCTGTGCCATTTTAGGATGCCATTTGGGACAGTTATATAATGCTGTTATGTTTTAGCCAGGGTTGTTGCCCAAACTTAAGTTTATTTTTCGTTTAGTTTGTCTTTATGCTATTATTAAAATATATTGTTCATATTATGTTATTTACGAGTATTCTACTAGCTCTGCCACCCATCTAAGACTGGTCAAAATCTAAAAAACCAATGTAGACCTCAGCATTGACATTTTCAATGTACTTGGTAATGCATGTAGCAATGAAATGTATTGTATTTATCATTCCAACAGATGGCGAATCACAAATGTTCATAGTAATAAAATGCACCATCTGTTGAAATGACAAATGCAATACATTTCTGTTATATGTTGTTTGGTATGGAATTTGTAACAGCAGTGTTAAATGTTTGTGATGCGCCATCTATTGGAATGACAAATGCATTGCATCTGTGTCTGTTGTGTGCCACTTGGTATGGGATTTGTAAGAGCAGTGCTAATGTTTGTGGTGCTCCATGTGTTGGAATGACAAATGTAATGCATTTTACTACAACAAATGTTTGTTGAAATGACAAATGGAATGCATATACCTCTGTTATATGCCATTTGGTAGGGGATTTGTGCTGTAAAAACAGTGCTTGCCTTTGTGGTGCACCATCTGTTGGTATAACAAATGCAATGCATATATCTTTGTTATACACTAGTTGGCATGGGATTTGTAAAGGGAGTGCTAATGTGAGTGGTGCGTGATCTGTATGAATGACAAATGCTATGCATTTTATTAGAACAAATGCCATTTGGTAGAGGATTTGTAAAAACACTGCTAACCTTTGTGCTGCGCCATCTGTTGAAATGATAAATGGAATGCATATGTACGTGTTATATACTAAGTGGTATGGGATTTGTAAAGGCAGTGCTAATGTTTGTGGTGTGCCATGTGTTGGAATGACAACTGCAATGCATGTGTCTGTTATATATTAGTTGGTACGGGATTTCTAAAGGCAGTTCTAATGTTTGTACGCCATCTGTTGGAATGACACACGCAATGCATTTTACTACAATAGATGTTTGTGATGTGCCATTTGTTGGAATGACACAAGTAATACATATGCCTCTGTTAAATGTCATCAGCTTACCTCACCAGAACCAGAAAGGTGGCCCCCAAGTGCACATGCGTGACACAGACAACAGATGAACATACATCTGCTAAGTGTCCTTGCACTCTAGCAAGAAAAAATTGTTTACAGAGTGAACCTCATTGATTGGTTGAGGCTGAACAGCACAAACCAATCAAAACTGCCTGAACTTGAGAACAAGTGCTGGTTCTGTTTAAAGTTGCAGAGCTCTGATGTAGGCACCCTTTAGGTCCTCTCGACACACTCCATCCCACGGTGTGACACGAGAGGCCCCCTTCTTCTCGTCTCATCTCTTTCTTTTTTGTAGTTGGACGGCGGGAAACTACAGTCAGTTCTGGGGGATGACCCTCGAAGAAGGCATTAAGCACCGTTTGGGAACTGCTGAACCTTCTCCGTCCATCTTAGAAATGACTGAAATGAAAGTAAGTGTGTCACCAAATCCCCCCCGCCCCTTGGATGTCACCTTTGCCTTTTTGTTGCTCTCATTCTGTGTCATGAACTGAAGTATCAGTGGCAGCCATTCAGCTTCTAACATAACAGTCAGGGTTTGTTCCCATTGGCTTATAAACATGCATTATTTTTTTGATTTTGGCTTTCAATTATTAAACTGGAAGACAAATACGTTCAAAGGTTAAATTTCTTGAAAAATGTCTGGTGATTCTGATGGACAGCATCTAGCTGGACACAAAGAGAATGTCACTGTCGTGTGCGTACATTGAGCTGACTGAGCCAGAGGAGATCATCACTCCGGCCAGTCAGAGTTCAAAGGATGTTGACAATCGACCAATCAGAAAGAGCCGATGGTCTTAATGCTGTCACATTTAGAACAAAAGTCACGGCGAGGTCTGCCATGGATGTGTTTTAGACCCCAGAGGTGGTCTTCATGAAAGAGGAGATCTCGTGAAGTGTGGCCAAAGTTGATAAAGCTCATCCGGTGAGTACTTCAGTGGTGATGCAAGACCTCAGGGTGTAAAGACTGATCCACAAATCTCCAAATGTGCAGTGGCAGCCGGACGCGCCCTCATTAACCGGAACCTTCCAGTCTCCTCTTGATATCATTTTTCTTAATTTTATTTTTTTAAATATTATTTAGTACATTTTTTTATTCTGTATATTAGCCTACCTGGGGGTTAGGAATTATTCTTTTACAGACAGTCGCACCTGTCTGCTGTGCTGTTGGGTGTCCGTTGTTAGGACATGTAATGGTTACTATGGGCGTGCCCTTGAAGGTTGTGACCTGGATGCTGCTACACGACGGATATGAATGATCTTCCGGGTCACTCATTCCCTATGGGAGCTACAGAAAAAGAAATCTGTCCCTTGGTAATATTCGTTTGTTGGTGTTTTGAGCTTTTGCTCACATTATTTATATATTTTTCATATTTTTGCTGTTTTCTCTTCTTCATTTGTTTAATTTAAAACTCTTTCTAGGCCTCATATCTCAGGCCAGAGGTTTGATGACTTCCTCTCCCTTGAAGGGCACTTTTTGAACATTTAAAGCAGGTTGTGAACATGATAAGCCAGCTTCCCATTTTGGGCCTCTGTGGGCTGAAGCCTGACTGTAGAGTTTGGAGTCAGGCTGCCTGGGGTGAGGCCTCTCTCTCTCTCTCTCTCTCTCTTTCTAAACTGGCCAGTAAGGTCTTGGTCTGGTTTGTGGATTTCATTTGGTGGCATGTCACCCTTTATTTTGCTATGGTAGTGTCACTTTTTCACAACTAAACCTTACACTGAACACATGGAGATGCCACCTCTGATAATGTCTGACCGATTTGAAACTCTTCAGCCATATATATATATATATATATTTTTGGTTTTTAATTAAACTCTGCAAACTAACTGGGTGACATGGTGGAGCAGTTGTAGCCACTGATCCCTCATCATTTCACTATGCAGGGTTCGATTGTCTCCCCTGTTTTCTTTAAAGACCTGCAGTTTAAGTTTGATTGTCCATTCTGAACTGACCTTATGAGAGAGCCCCCTGTCCACGGCTGAAATGGCCAGGATCGGCTGCAGCCCCCCAGGGTGTTTCAGGATGCTATGATAATCAGACCCGTTTATTTCCCTCACTAGGTAAAGGCCGATTTAAGCAACGGTCTTCCTGAGTTCTTCACGGCTTCTTATAAATGGTCAAACTGGATCCACGGGCCGTTAGATCAAGGAAACTGTGCGGCTTCTTGGGCTTTTTCCACAGCAAGTAATGTTTTTTAATTCCTCCCTTTCTAAATTGATTTTTGATTTCTTTTATATAAAAATTCTGATGTGAGCGTCAGTAGGCTTTTGCGTCCTCGGGACCAAGTGACCCAAACTATTCGATTACATTTCTGTAATTATTTACCGCTCTGCTTCTGATCTGTCATTACGATAGCAATGGACGAGAAGAATTCATAAATCATCTGAGGGCTCCTCTTGAGTGCCACTTTCTCTTGAACGATTTGGCTCCAAAACTAATCGCACATCGTCATCTCGTAGCAGGCATAAATTTCAAGTTTTGGTGTTTTTACGTCGAGACGTTTTATCTCTAGAGAGTCCTCAGGAAACTGTGACACACAGACACACACATAGACAGAGACAGAGACTCACCCATCATCGAAATATTGATGTTTTCTGTATCCGGGACCCTAAAACGTCGAGATCTGTTCACAAACCGGAAATCAAAATTTTTGATAGACGATCAAAACCATAAATATTATGTTCATTATACATATGATTTTTAACAAGATAAACCAACGTTCTTGCCTTTGACGTGAATGGAGTGATGGTAGAGAACCTGCGCTTCACCATGTCCAGCTCTCTTGAATCTATCCATCCATTATCCAACCCGCAGGGTCACGGGGGGGTCTGCTGGAGCCAATACCAGCCAACACAGGCTAGTTCTCTTAAATCGGTACTCAAAAATCTATTAAGGCGAAAGTGAGACCCACAAGATCTTTGGTGAATTTGGGTGACCATAACAGACAAGACAGTGTTGTGGATGCTTGTACAAGAAAAGTCATGGAGGCGTGGCTTAAGCAGCATGGGGTAGAAGAGGAGGAGTTAGAAGAGAGGGGAAGTGATGTCAGCCATCCATGGGAGGGAGAGTTATACACGGTGTAACTCCGATTCCGGCCCCCCACAGGTACATCACTAAAGCTGTCCCCATGAGACACTCACAAGGCTCTCACATCTGTTCTTTTCTTCCTTTCATACTGGTAAAATCAATTCCATTTATGCCTCTTGTTCTCATTCGCTTGAGGAGAAGTGCAGTGCCTTTTTAAAAAAATGTGCCATGCTGCAGATGTTCTACACAAAAACGCGCTGTTGTTCACAAAACTGGGTTTTCTCCAAAACAAAATGTCATTCTGTAAGTAAGTAGCCCCCCTTTCCCTGAACCAGCACCAATTGGTGGTCCCCTTGCATCCGATTAAAAATGTATTAGTAGTGAGAGGTTGTGAGAACTGCCAGTACTGCATACAAGCGGGTACCCGCTGACCTCAGACACGGTGGGCATGCATAGAAAACTCTTAGCATCCCATACAGTGAAATGCAGAAGTTCTTCAAAGGATTACTGATGAGTACGGGTTCAACAAAAGGCAATGTAGGTGATCCACAGAGGACTTAATAATCATAATAATATTAGTAATAATAATACATTTTATTTATATAGTGCCTTTCGCATGCTATGGGATACCGATGAGTACTGGCCTATTTCAAGGATGGCTAAGAGGAATCAATAAAAGTCAATGTAGGTGACCCACAGATGACTTAGAAGGTCCCTAAAGTCCTGCTGTCCACCACACTCCTTGGTCACTTATTCCAAGTGTCTGTGGTTCACTGTGTGTAGAAATATTTCCTAATGTTTGTGTGAAATTTCCCCTTAATAAAGTTTCCAACTGTGCCCCCGTATTCTCGATGACCTCATCTTAAAGTCACCATCTCAACCCACAGGACTAATTCCCTTCATCATTTTGCACACTTCACTCAGTTGTCCTCGTCATCTCCTTAAGGCTCAGATCTTTTCATTTTTCCTCATAACTCATCCCCTGCAGCCCTGGACTTGGCCTAGTTGCTCTTCTCTGGACTTCTAGTGCTGCTATGGCTTTATGGAGACCAAAACTCCACTCCAGATGAGGCCTCACCAGTGAGTTATAAAGACTGAGCAGACCCTCCTGTGATTTATACTCCACACGTCAAGGCGCTATATGACCTGACATTCTGTTAGCCTTCTTAATGGCTTCTCTACACTTTGTCTGGCAGTTGCCGGTGTCGAGTCCACTGCACTAATTCCCTTAATCATTTTGCACACTTCACTCAGGTCTCCTCTTCATCTCCTTAAGGCTCAGCTCTTTTAATCGTTCCTCACAACTCATCCCCTGTAGTCTTGAATCAGCCTAGTCGCTCTTCTCAGGACTTTATCCAACGCTGCTCTGTTCTTGTATGGACTACCAATGAGTGCTGGTCTGTTTCAAGCACTACTAAAAGCATCCAACAAAGTCAATGTAGGTGACCCATAGTGGACTTTGAAGTTCTGGTATGGAATACCGATGAGCATCGGCCTGTTTCAGGCACTGCTAAGAGGGACCAACAAACGCCTGTGTAGGTGATTCAGGGAGAACCTAGAAGTTCTTGTATGGAGTACTGACGAGTTTCGGCCTGTTTCAAGCACTACTAAGAGCATCCAACATAGATGACCCATGGAGGACCACCGGGTATGCCTCCTAGACAGAAGTGAAAAGTATGGTGTAACCAAAGGGTAATTAATTGTTGTCGATTGTAGAAGTGGTCCTCTCTCTACCTGAGAGCTGCTTTGAGTATTCAGAGTGGAGAACTGAGACTAGAGCTTGGCTAATTGATTATCTGCTCTGCCTTTGTCAATGCTGGTAATGAATTAAAGAATTCGGTAAGGCTCCTACTTTGTTTTCCATTATCTTCTTCTCTGGTAGGAGGGGATCTCCGACCTTTAGACTTACATCAAGGTAACTAAAGCCCACTCGTTTTTTAACAAACAGAATTTATTGATAAACACAAGGATTATAGAAATATGATAGGTATACGTATATCGATATCGAAGACAGGACACCGGACAGACAGACGTATAACACCAAAGAGGCTGGCTGTTTACTATGGAGTTCTAAAGATAAATAGCGTTACGATATCGATGTTGCTGAGGATCCTTCTTGTTGTTGGAGTGCACTCCTGCTCTTTGCTTGTGGTGTGTTCTGATGCTGCTTTTGATGAAGCGGATTAGGCCGCCCAGGCACCCTCAGCCCCAAAGAAGCCACCAGGAGTCTCAGGACAGGCAGCAGAATCAGGCTTTATTGTACGACTCAATTCAGATGATTTGAGCAATTAGCAAATATGGCGATCTTGTGTTTATTACAATTCTTATCAAAAGTTTCACCTCCATCACTTTCATTCGACACTCCTATCTGACTCTAATTTCCTGCAGCCTTGGTTCTACCTCTCATTGATCCCGCCATTGTTTCCCAGTTTAACACTAGAATTACCAGAGCCTACAAGAAAACTCGTAAATCCGGCCCACCTTAAATCCGTTCGCACCTCTCCGTCAGCGTCCTTTGTCCTGTAAATGTGTCAATAACAGCAAGCAGCCTGCTATCCCATCCCGTCGCCCACCACCGCAGTTCAATTCACAAAGAAGTTTTCTCAGTGTTTAGTGTTTATCTTTGAGTGAAGTGCTGGAGCTTTACAGGGTAAAATAGTACGTCGTCATGTGGAAGACAAACACTTCATGTGTGTTCAGTGTCATCAACAGTCTCTGTAAAACGTAGTTAACACTGAAACGTTTTTCATGTTTTAGTAATAAGTGACAAAATATAGACATGAAATGTATAAGGTGTGAAGCCTGAAATACAAATTCACAAAAGGTACAAGTATAACAAAACAAGTGCACTTTTATTCAAGAATTTAACCGAAGAAAAAAGAAAGCAGGTTACGGCAGGCAGTTGATACGACAGCTTGAGTGGTGCAATGCTCAGTGAAAATATACTCAAGTTATTGGGATTACATACAAACACACTCACACACACATAATTCCAAAAATGGTATATTTGGATTCAGGGAGGTCTAAAATGTCGAGATCCATAAAAATATTGAAATGGAATTTTTGGAGGATTTCAATACTTTCCCTGTACTTCGTATGCGAGAAAGTAAAAAGAGGGTTCAGAAACTGGATGGATGGACAGGTGTCAGTCAGTCAGTCATTGTCCAACTCGTTATATCCTAACACAGGGTCACAGGGGTTTGCTGGAGCCAATCCCAGCCAGCACAGGGCACAAGGCAGGAACAAACCCCAGTCAGGGTGCCAGCCCACCGCAGGGCACACACTAGGGACAATTTAGGATCACCAATGCACCTAACCTGCATGTCTTTGGACTGTGGGAGGAAACCCACGCAGACACGGGGAGAACATGCAAACTCCACGCAGGGAGGACCCGAGAAGCAAACCCGGGTGTCCTTACTGCGAGGCAGCAGCGCTATGCACTGCGCCACTGTACCTCCCCTATATTATATTATATCATATTATCCATCCATTATCCAACCCACTATATCCAAACTACAGGGTCATGGAGTTCTGCTGGATACAGGGCGCAAGGCAGGAACAAACCCCAGTCAGGATGCCAGCCCACCGCAGGGCACACAAGCCAGGGACAATTTAGGATCACCAATGCACCTAACCTGCATGTCTTTGGACTGTGGGAGGAAACCCATGCAGACACGGGGAGAACATGCAAACTCCACGCATGGTGGACCCGAGTTGTGTAACTGTACAATTAAAGAATTTACTAACTGGATTCAGTTGATTGTGTTTCTTTACCTAGAAAACTGAAAGCCAACCCGGGTCTCCTAACTGCGAGGCAACAGCGCTACCCACTGTGCCACCGTGCCACCCCTAATATTATATTATATTGTATTATATTATATTATCCATCCATTATCCAACCCGCTCTATCCAAACTACAGGGGTCTGCTGGAGCCAACACAGGGCTCAAGGCAGGAAGCAAACCCCAGGCAGGGTGCCAGCCCACCGCAGGGCACACACACCAGGGCCAATTTAGAATCTCCAATGCACCTAACCTGCATGTCTTTGGACTGTGGGAGGAAACCCACGCAGGCATGGGGAGAACATGCAAACTCCACGCATGGTGGACCCGAGTTGTGTAACTGTACAATTAAAGAATTTACTAACTGGATTCAGTTGATTGTGTTTCTTTACCTAGAAAACTGATTCAGTAACAAAAGACACATTCATTCTGTGGCTTTGCAGAACAGAGAGACCTTGATTGGTTAGAAATTTAGTAAATGCTGAATACACAGGTCTCAAAACTATCGAGTCTACAGGTTTGAGAACAATGTAAGCTGGAGTTGATGTCAGGAAGTGTTAATAAAGCTTATTGATGGATTACGAGGTCGCCCGCAAGCCAAGAAGAACCAACGCCAAATTCTAGTAAGGCGAGTAGCGGAGTCTCACACACTTACAAAAGAGAACCGAAAGGAATTGAAATCGACATGAGGGGCGTGTAATGTAGGCGTCAGTACGCCAGTGAAACAGGGGAGTGGCTCCTAAAAAGTGGGCGGAGTAAAGGAGTTGCCGCTGACAAGGGCGTCATCTTACGGGCCTCAGAATGTCTCAGGTCGCTGAATCTGTCTGAGGCTTTGGACTGTCTCGTCTGCAGCTGGACTCTATTGGAAAATATCGGCACTCTTGAGAAAACAAAGATACCGTTGCAGCAAAACGCTACATATTTTTAATTTTGTCCAGAAGATTCTAAATAAAAAAAGTAACGTGAAGTCCACAAAAGTCCACAAATAGATCCACGGACAGTTAAAATAAATGCAGGAATTAGTATAAAAAATGATCATACCCTGCTGGTCGTATGCATATGAGATCCAACCATCTCAACCTTAGAAATGCAGGAGATGAAGACGCCGGTGGAGTTTTGTCGCTAGATCTGTAGAACGTCCCCCTAGTGGGCAAAGCACATACAGCACAAATGTGAATGGCGTGGGGTGTGTAACTTTTTCTTTTTGTTTTTTAACGTTAAGGTGTGGCAGCTGACCGAATTGCGATTCACTCCCAGGGACGGAGGACGGCCAACCTTTCCCCACAGAATCTCATATCGTGCAACACTAAAGACCAGAATGGCTGCCACGGAGGGAATGTCGCAAACGCATGGTGGTATCTGAGGAAAAACGGGTAAGTAAGTGTTGAGTCCAGCAAGTCGAGAGAAATATCATGAAGGTGCTACATGTCCAAGATTGTGGACAACTGCATTAACTGCACTGGGTGGCAGCAGACGAAAGACGAGATGGCCGTGGTAAACTAAACTAAACTAACCGAGAGACCGGGAATCGAGTAAATGGAGCCCACAACATGAGACGATAATTGTAGACCAGAACTGAAACAAGAGTCTGAACTGGGAATTATCATGTAAACTGTGCCGTGAATGGGTGGAAGGAGTACAGGAACCCTTAGAAAGTGCTGAAGCGCCAGCCCGGTCACCCCATTTAATTCACGTCAATGAATAACAGAGCGGGTGCTTGTGGGTGCAAAAACAGAACATAAATGACCTCTCCGGCTCTCTTGTGAGCGGGCAGGGATCTCGGCGCTCCATCTCTGAAGATTCGTCTGAGTCCAAATGAGACGGCGTCCTTCAGCGTCCTATAGTCGTCTGTGAGGAAGGTGCGGGGTTAGCTGCTCTCAAAGGGACTCTCGGAAAAGGGGAAAAAAACAGACAACACTGTTAGCGCTGGGTGGCATGCTGGCGCAGTGGGTAGCGCTGCTGTCTTGCAGTTAGGAGACCTGGGTTCACTTCCTGTGACCTCCCTGCGTGGAGTTTACATGTTCTCCCCGTGTCTGCGTGGGTTTCCTCCCACAGTTCAAAGACATGCAGGTTAGGTGCATTGGCGATTCTAAACTGTCCCTAGTGTGTGCTTGGTGTGTGTGTGGGTGTGTGTGCCCTGTGGTGGGCTGGCACCCTGCCCAGGGTTTGTTCCTGCCTTGTGCCCTCTACTGGCTGGGATTGGCTCCAGCAGACCCCCGTTGGCCCTGTGTTAGGATATAGCGGGTTGGAAAATGACTGACTGACTGTTAGCAGTGGCTCCCCCTATCGCCCCAGTGGAGTATTACATTCCTTGGACACATGACAGGGCCAACACGTAAACCGAAGATCATTGTCAAAGGGATAGAAAAGAGTCTGCAACTAGAAAATGAATTTTAGATTCAAAGAACCTAAACTGTCATGGATCATTTTTTTTTACTCTTATTTATTTCTCCTCAGACCCTCTTTTCCTGGGTTTTTGAGGTCAGAGAATCTTGTAGTGGTCCGGTGGTGCTACGATTCACACCATCGAAGAGACGGTGATTTATTTATTTTTTCAAGTGGAGATTCCAGGGATGCACCCAGCCTTTAGGCCTGACCTGCCCACACTCACGAGCAGAGACAACAGGTGATAAAACAATTGAAAAATTATTAATCACGAACTATAATTACACGCTAAATAATCCCAACCCATTCCCTTCAAGGTGCCTGACAATAAACACCAACAACCCATAACAATAAACACTCGCTATAAAGTCCATGGATAACGGCAGCGGATGAAATGCGGTGATGGAGGCAGAGAGTCCAGAGATCTGCACGTTGAATGGGAATGTAAAGATAGTCCTACTGGTATTTCCTGAGGAACTGAAGACGGGTGAATGGGATCAGGAGCGCTGGGAAGACCCCAGACAGACCATAGCCCAAAACAATAGACGATCCCGGACAAAACATGAATCCACAGGTATCACAACAGAAGGTAGAGAGACAGGAACTTCAGACACGAAACACAAAAGACTTCTCTCTTTTGGGATCACTGGCCTCCTTGTACCCAAATGCCCCTGCGCCCTAAGCAGATGACCAATAAGAGCCGCTGCAGGGACTGCTGGGAGATGAAGTTTCAATTCCCCGTAGCTCCGCTACAATCTGTTTCTTTTCTGTGTTCGAATGAAGTTTCTGTGCTTCGCTCGATTTTATACATTTTCTTAACTGTTGTCTTTCTATCGCTAAGGGACTCCTTGTGGTTGGTGGGCGGGGCCTACGTCAGGTTCGAGGTGAAGCGACTTTGGCGGGGTTCACTCACCACGAGGCAGCAAAGCATTGTGGGAATCCGGAGCAATCCGAGTCAAGGAGAAGCCGTCATTAACGTTTGAAAAAGAATCCGAGGGGAAATGTTGAGACAGCTTTGCTGTTAGCTACGCTCGATGACGTCCCCGTGTATCGTCCGACTTCTTACCTTCTTGTTAATTGAACTGGCCAACCACCTCACCGATTTCTTTGCTTTGTTTCAGACTCGTGTCCACTGAATGTTATCCTTTCACCAATGGCCGCTCATTTGAGAGCAGCTGCATGATGAGCAGTGAGAAGTCCAACGAACGTGGAAAGAGGCACGCGGTGACCCCCTGTCCCAGCAGCGCGCTCCACTCCAACGAGATCCACCTGTGCACGCCGGCGTACAGGATCTCCTCAAATGTAAGTGGGAGCCTGACTGAATCGTCTGATCTAGTGGTCCTCTGGTTTGGTCCTGGGGGACGTGGTAGATGCGGGTATTTGTTTCTACCAGAGCATTGCAGCATTTACCATCTTAATGCTTCATTTCGGGTGTAACCAACTCAAAAAAGGATATTTTACATTATGTACTTCATACTGTTTGTAGTCATAGGCAACGAAAAAATCTTTTCATCTCAGAATGGAGTTAATAAAATGTTCGATACAATGGACCTCAATGGAGACCCTAAGCGTTGTGGTCAACAATCAAGACTTGTCACAACAAAAAGGTTTGGGGCAGCCACCCGTATAATTGAGAGTTTGAGGAGATGGAGAGAACTGCACAGGTTAGGAAACATGGTGGATATATATACCGAATATACTCGCGTATAAGTCGGGTCTTGAAATCTGAAAAATCGATCATATAATCAGACTCCGACTCATACGCCCGTTCAAAAATGCGACGCTTAATTTCTTTTTACATCGTTTTGCCTCCTCCAATCTCGCACGAGTTTCTCAGATGCATCGAATTTTGTTGCAGCAGCGCAGTTACCAATTTCTTTCGCCACTTCAACGACTTTTAATTTAAAACCAGCTTCCTATTTCCTTCTGATCGAACGCTCCATCGTAGATAAGGGATACTCTCATGATAAAGGAGTATGAGGGGGTGAGACACAAAAAACACAAATCAGTGCAAAAGACGCTTCAGAACAGTTCGGGTATCACCGTGTGGTCACGTTGACACAATACATAGAAATAAAAAGGCCGTGTGCTCCGTGGTTCCTCTCTCAGGTGGGCGTCAGCATATCATAATCTCTTGGACCAACAGCGCGAGTTTTCTGCAATCAACTTATACGACTGACATTATAAAATACCGGAAATCATACGATAAAATCAAGTCCCGACTTATACGCGGGAGAACTTATCCACGAGTATATACGGTAGTTGAAAAATGGGGAGTGGTCTATAAGATAAGAAAATATAAGAACAAAGTAAGGTTGAATTAATTGGACTCTGTAGCTACATAAATAAAAAATTTGCCATGATAGTTTTATTTTGCGGAACAATTCCGATGAATTAGCACTTTCAGAAAGCGGAAGTAGGTCAAAAGTTGCAAGAGACTTTAGTAAAGTGTGTAATGTAACACTTGTAGACAAAATTTAGTTTACGTAAAGGAAAAAGTTCTCAAATATGCATGTATCACCATTTGAACGTCAAGCAGGATATTGCGATTATCTCGAAAATCGGTCGTTTTCTGACAAAATGCAAAGCGACAAAAAAAAAAAAAAAACGCTTAGAATGTGGTGCTTTACCATAATTTGATGTGAGATTATCAGTTCACAAAGGCGTAGGAGGCACACTGGGAGTCAAAGATGGGACGTCTAAAAGTGGACAGGAGGCAAGAAGGGCACCTTGAAATTAATACCAGAGTCTTAGACAGAGGCTTTAATAAAAACGTGCTGGACAGAATATGTGCCGGTCAGGAGAGGTTAGTAAAGGTGTAGGGGGCATGCTAAGAGTCGCCTTCAAATACAGGAAGTATAAAAGGAGATAATAATAGAGTCTGAGAGGCAGTCTTAATGGGAACACGTTCGAGAGATGGAGTCCCTGTCAAGAGAGCTTAGTAAAGGCATTGGAGGCACGCTGAGAGTCGCCTTCAAAGACAAGAAGTATAAAAGTGGACAGGAGGCAAGAAGGGCACCTTGAAAATAATACCAGAGTTTTAGACAGAGGCTTTATGGAACGTGCTAGAAAGAATATGTCACAGTCAAGAGAGCTTAGTAAAGGTGTAGGGGGCATGCTGAGGGTCGCCTTCAAAGACAGGAAGACTGAAAACCTGAAGGGAAATGCAAACTCCCTCGTAATTCGAGAAAGAAAACCAAGCAGGGGTCAAAAAACCAGAAAATAAACACGACAAGGTTTCTAAACACACCTACAAAGATAGACATCGCAAGTGTCTCCATTGTGGAATTGACATCGGGGTGGCACTCTGCTGGGCTGTGACTCTGGCAACCGCTTAACCACCGGGCACCAAAGTGGGGCAGCAAAACAACACACAAATAATGACTAACTTTCACAAGGCGGCACAAACCATTTAAATAACAACAGCATTTATTTATATAGCACATTTGAATACAAATGATGGAGCGCAAAGTGCAGCCCTTAACCCTTAAACTGACACACACTTGGGGGTTAATGGACCCCTGGATGCCACATACTTTTTTGCTGCTCTTTTTAAGGAAATGTCACAATTCACCAAGAAAAAGTGACATTTTAATTGAGCACGTATTTTTTTTATGCAAAGAGCATCACAATTACTGCAACACTCGTCATTTTACACACTGACAATGATCTGTAAAAACTATAAAAACTACTACTGCAACAATCTATTGTTCTATGTACAAAGTGCAACTGACGCCATTGATGAAATTCAGTAAATCACCAACTGCGCCAACTGCGCCTGAACTGGCTGCACACAGAGGCCAATGCCAATGCTGGCAGACTAGTCGAGTGCAGCGGCTGAATTCCAGGGACAGGGGGCGCCAGTGGTAATGAGCTGGCCACTCAATGAATGGACGGCGCGGACTGATCAGCTCCGGCGTGCTGGCGAATTGCACTGGGAACTGACTGTAGCCGCTTCTGGCAATTTAAGGGTTAAATTAGTAGCTTCCTGACATAAATAGCATTATTATATTGTTTAGGAAGTATAAAAGTGGACAGGAGGCAAGAAAGGCACCTTGAAAATAATACCAGAGTCTTAGACAGAGGCTTTATAAAAACGCGCTGGACAGAATATGTGCCGGTCAGTAGAGGTTAGTAAAGGTGTAGGAGGCACGCTGAGAGTCGCCTTCAAAGACAGGAAGTATAAAAGTGGACCTTAAAATTAATGATAGAGCCTGAGAAGCAGGAACAGGAACACACACAAGAGACAGAGTCCTAGTCAAGAGAGCTTAGTAAAGGCATTGGAGGCACGCTGAGAGTCGCCTTCAAATACAGGAAGTATAAAAGTGGACAGGAAGCAATAAAGGCACCCAAAAAATAACAATAATAGAGTCTGAGAGGCAGTCTTAATGGGGACGTGCTTGAGAGATGGAGTCCCTGTCAAGAGAGCTTAGTAAAGGCATTGGAGGCACGCTGAGAGTCGCCTTCAAAGACAGGAAGTATAAAAGTGGACAGAAGGCAAGAAGGGCACCTTGAAAATAATACCAGAGTCATAGATGAAGGCTTTACATGAACGCGCTGGACAGAATGAGCGCCGGTCAAGAGAGCGTCAGGCACACACGGATACCGAAGAAATGTGCCGAAGGAGCACAGAGGACAAGTGATAGCAAACATTTGAACTCCTTCAGTCACCTGTCGTCATCAGGTAGAGTGGCGAGCATTTAAATCATTAACTACATAACATGTTTAATTTCTTTTTCGATTGTTTATAAGTAAAGAGACATGAAAGTAAGTTACTATTGAAAGTGATTTCCCCACCACTGATCCCTACCTTATTTATCACTATAACTATTACAGATTAATAATTTACTAATTAATGCATCTCTTTATTCACTTAGGAAACAGAAATAATGAAGGAAATCATGGAGAATGGGCCTGTGCAAGGTACGGAAAAGAGTCTCGAATGAACGCCTTTTGTTTAAAAAACATCGACAGGAAGTTTTCTTTGCCTGAAAAGCTCTTTACTATTTTCTATTTTTTTAATTACCCTTTATTTGCTGCAAATCTATGAATTCCTGAAGAAGTTTCATAAAATGGCAATCTAAATTCATCCATCCATTATCCAACCCGCTATATCCTAACTACGGGGTCACGGGGGTCTGCTGGAGCCAATCCCAGCCAGCACAGGGCGCAATGCAGGAAACAAACCCTGGACAGGGAAGCAGCAGACCCCCGTGACCCTCTAGTTAGGATGTAGCAGGTTGGATAATGGATGAATGGATGGAGATTTACCCAGTAATAATGTTTTTCCTGTTTTATTTTCCGAAGTCAGAACAAAAAAAGTCAAATCCTTTTAAATGAGCAGACAGGTTAACGGCTAACAGTAGTCAGGCAAGATTCGAAACCAGGAAGACGAGATCTGGGTGACTAAACTGAAGGGGAATGCAAACTCCCTCGTAATTCGAGAAAGAAAACCAAGCAGGGGTCAAAAAACCAGAAAATAAACACAACAAGGTTTCTAAACACACCTACAAAGATAGACATTGCAAGTGTCTCCATTGTGGAATTGACATCGGGGTGGCACTCTGCTGGGCTGTGACTCTGGCAACCGCTTAACCACCGGGCACCAAAGTGGGGCAGCAAAACAACACACAAATAATGACTAACTTTCACAAGGCGGCACAAACCATTTAAATAACAACAGCATTTATTTATATAGCACATTTGAATACAAATGATGGAGCGCAAAGTGCAGCCCTTAACCCTTAAACTGACACACACTTGGGGGTTAATGGACCCCTGGATGCCACATACTTTTTTGCTGCTCTTTTTAAGGAAATGTCACAATTCACCAAGAAAAAGTGACATTTTAATTGAACACGTATTTTACGTAACTTCCGGGTTGCTTTGGGGGCCACGGGTCAAGGGCATGGAAGCCCTTCCCTGTAGGGGCCCGTGGTCACCGCCAGGAGGCGCCCCGATGTCTTGGAGACTTGTTGCCCCAGCACTTCCGCCACACCAGGAAGTGCTGGGGGGAAGACCTTGGGTGTTACCCGGAGGGCTGTCAGGAGGACAGCCGGCACTTCCACCACGCTGGGGCGTGGCCAACAGAGGAATGCCGGGAACACCTGCTGCTCATCCGGGCACTCTTTAAAAGGGGCCGTCCTTCATAGATTCGAGGCTGGAGTCGGGTGGAAGCAGGACAAGGCAGAAGGAAAGGATGAAGGCGGCCCAAAGAAAGGCATAGTGAGGCCAGGACTTTGGGATAGGGGTTTGTGCACTTGAGTGGGTCTGTGTGACCAAAGGACTGGGGTCTTTGTGACCTGAACAATTGTATATATTGTAAATAAACGTGTGGTGGTTGTGCAAAACAAGATGTCTGCCTCTCTGTGCCCGGGTGCCGTTGACAATATATATATATATATATATACATGTATATGATTTACATAGGAATATAAGTAACAGGCTGGTTAGGTTTACAGATGATACCAAGACAGGTAGATTAGCAGATTATATGGAATCCATTATATCATCACAGAGGGACTTGGACAGCAGACAGGCTTGGGCAGATTTGTGGCAGATGAAATTTAATGTCAGTAAATGTAAAGAATTACACACAGGAAGTAAAAATGTGAGGTTTGAATACAAAATGGTGGGGATCAGAAAATCGAGAGTCCACCTTATGAGATGAATTTAGGAGTTGTAGTGAACTCCTCTAAACTATTGACTTCCAGACAGTGTTCAGAAGCCATTAAGAAGGCTTGGTTCAGAATGTGAGTTTATATAGCGCCTTGATGTGTGCAGTACAAGTCACAGGAGGTTCTGTTCAAGGCTTTATAACACACTGGTGAGGCCTCATCTGGAGTACTGAGTGCAGTTTGGGTCTTCATAAGGACACAGCAGCACCAGAGAAGGTCCAGAGAAGAGCGACTCGGCTGATTCAGGGCTACAGGGGATGAGTTAGGAAGAAAGATGAAAGGACTTGAGACCTTTAACCATTTAATGTCATTAACTTTAAAGAATTACACGTAGGAACTAAAAATGTGAGGTTTGAATACACAATGGGGGGCCTAAACATCAAGAGTCCACCTTATGAGAAGGATTTAGCAGTCACAGTGGACTCGACACTATCAACTTCCAGACAGTGTTCAGAAGCCATGAAGAAGGCTAACAGACTATCAGGTTATATAGCGCCTTGATGTGTGGAGTTCAAGTCACAGGAGGTTCTGCTCAAGCTTTATAACACACTGGTGAGGCCTCATCTGGAGTACTGGGTACAGGTTGGGTCTTCATAAGGACACAGCAGCACCAGAGAAGGTCCAGAGAAGAGCGACTCGGCTGATTCAGGGCTACAGGGGGTGAGTTATCAGGAAAGATTAAAAGAGCTGAGCCTTAAGGAGATGAAGAGGAGACCTGAGTGAAGTGTGCAAAATGATGAAGAGTATCAGTGCAGTGGTTCGAGACGGTGACTTTAAAATGAGTTCATGAAGAACACGAGGACACAGCTGGTAACTTGTGAAGGGGAAATTTTCACACAAACATTAGGAAGTTTTTCTTTACAAACAACGATAGACACTTGGAATAGGCGACCAGTAAAAGTGAGGCACAAACCCTTCAAAGCTGGCTGAGAATCTGTTGAACGTGCAACAAGCAGAACACCCGCGAATGCTGAACGTGTACGGGTCAGATCAAGACCACGTGTTGACTGAGTTTTCTTGATTGGGAAGGTCTTGTCCATCACAAGTGCGCTCCTCCAAGCCAAACAATTAATCACGACTGCTACATCAATGTTCTTCGACGGTTGAGAGATGCAGTACGATGAAAACGGCCGAGGCTACGGACAACTGGTGATTGGCAGCTTCATCACGACAATGTGCCCGCCGACGCATCACGTCTCGTGCAGAGTATTTTGCCGAAACATCAAAACGCCTCAATCCGGATGACTCAGCCTGGTAACTTCTGGCTTTTCCCAAAAATAAAATCAATTTCAGACAGTTGATGAGATTCAGGAAAATACGACGGGGCAGCTGATGCCGACTGCCAACAAATGAGTGTTCTGAACAGTGGAAGAGATGATGGGAGAACTGTGTGGGGTCCCAAGGTGCCCACTTTGAAGGGGACTGAGGCGTCATTGTCCCATGTACAATGTTTCTTGTATCTTCTTCTATAAATGTATCTATTTTTCCATATTACATGCCTGGATGCTTTTTCCGACAGACCTCATATATCTGTGTGTGCGGGCGGGGTGGATGGCAGGGTTGGCACTACTCTGTTGTTCTTCTAAATTCGCCGTTATTGCAGAAGCCCGTACACAATTATATAGCAGCCCTTCTGGATATTTTGTGACACCGGGACACTCTCATGAAGCCACAAGCCTCACAGTTCTTATTTGTCTCTCTGCAGCCATAATGCGAGTCCATGAAGACTTTTTTCTGTACAAAGGGGGAGTCTACCGTCACACCAATGTGGCAGCAAAGGAGAATCAACGCCAGGGGACGCATGCAGTGAAGTTAGTAGGGTAAGTGAAATCAGCAAAAAAAAAAAAAACAACTTGGCAGCGCACTCCTGGGTCCGGTTGGCACGGTGGTAGGTCTGCTGCCTTGCTGGACGGAGGGCCAAAGGGCCTGTGCAGAACTTGCATGATCTCCTTGTGTTCATGGGGTGGGTTGTTGTCTGAGTGATACCAGTTTGCTCCTGCAGTCCATATATATAGCCAATAAATATATATATGGGTTTAGTAAAGGCTGCAATCTCGAGCGAACCTCTTCCCAGGGAGCATACGCCCCCTGCTGGATACACTCGGTAAGGGTGATGTGTTTGTGATAGTGTGCAGTGTGTCATGGTATCTAAAAGCTCCACTTTCTTCTCATCAGACCTCAAAAACTTCTTTTAGCTAACTTCAGAGTCTCCCATGTGCCTTCTGCTCAGATATCCGGTGTCTCTCATAAACCTGCAACTGGTGAAGCACCCGGGCACCGTCGTTGCCCACACAGTCTCTCCCGTCTCACCCACTGTAGCTTGTGACTCCTTCAGACTTCTCAGAGGTCTCCCGGTGGCCTCCCACACTCGTCTTGTTCAGTTTTTCTAGCAGATTTCCCCGCTGAGCCATAATCCTTCCATTTCTTCTTCAAGATCAATTTAACTAAAATTCAGTGACATGCAGATGTTTTGGTCTCCTGGCCCGACTTGTGCTTTTCACCGACTTGCTTTATCTTCTGTTCTTTTCCCTTCATTGTGGCACATCAGGCCACCATACTGACTTACCATAAGTTGGACCGTCCAGATACAATCTTTATTTGTCATTAGTCTGCATTATTTTCTTTTATTGTATTTGAATGTTTTGTATATCCTATATTTATCTTTATTTAGTGAAGATATTATTTGTAGCCAATGTTATAATCGGTCCTGTTGTTCTTTCTGAATTTTGGGCATAGGAAGGGTGCTATATGAATAATTTGTGTTCTTATTAGTATTTTCTTTTGCTTTTAACGGCTCAAAGTTTATAAATAATAAGTGACAAAAACTAGAGCAGTTCTATATAAGGCAATTAATATTCAGTGTAGAATATGTATTGCCGTTTTCTTCACATACATGTTTAAAAATATCAGATTGGCTTAAATGTTTATTCTAAATTGGTTCAGAACAATATTGCACACATGCATAGTATTTAAAAAACGTAATCACTTTTATTATTAACGTTTTACTAAACGTGGTGCAAACATCGTAATTATCCTCTTTAATAAAACCCCTGTGTGCGTCCAGGTGTCCGTTTGTCTTCTGGTGAAGTGCGCATGCGCGGGGCCACACGGCACGTGTTCAGTCTGTACCTGTGCATTCCCTGTGTGTGCAGAGAGAGAGAGAGAGAGAGAGAAAGAGAGAGAGACACACACACACAGGTGCGTGCGTACGAGAGACAGACACGCACGCACACAACGCAGGCAGGCAGGCCCACGTGAGAGACAGTCACGCACGCACACACGCAGACAGACAGAGACAGGCACGCACGCACGCACGCAGACAGACAGACAGGCAGACAGACAGACAGGCAGGCAGGCAGGCAGGCAGGCAGGCAGGCAGGCCCACGCGAGAGACCGCGCACACGCACGCACGCACGACGCACGCGCAGGCAGGCAGACAGACAGACAGACAGGCAGGCCCACGCGAGACAGACAGTCACGCACACGCAGGCAGGCAGGCAGGCAGGCAGGCAGACAGACAGACAGACAGACAGACAGACAGGCAGGCCCACGCGAGAGACAGACAGTCACGCACGCACACGCACGCACGCACGCACGCAGGCAGGCAGGCAGGCAGGCAGGCAGACAGACGCGAGAGACAGTCACGCACGCACTCACTCACGCAGGCAGGTCGGCAGGCCCGCACGAGAGACACACTCACACACACACAGGCAGGCCCGCCCGCCCGCCCGCATGGGGGACAGACATCCATGCACGCACGCACGCACACACGCACGCAGGCACGCCACAGACACAGACAGATGCGCACGCACGGGACAGAGTCAGATACACACACAGGCGCACGTGTGCATTGTTGCAATGTTACTTTTCTTGGTTGTTTATTAGATTACAGAATTTTCAAATGTTCATTTATTTCCCTGTGCTTAAAACTCATTAAAAAAAGGTGTTTGTAGCGAGCGGGTCGTAAGGCTGTAGCGGGAACTCTTGCAGTGTTAGTTTTCTCTGTTGTTCAATGTTTTAGTTATTCAATGTTTTTACATTTAGTTTACTATTACGCTGTGCATTCAATGGTATAATTAACTATATTTGTGCTTAAAATCTTAAAAAAATATATATTTACATACAGTTCATACGGTCTGGAACGGATTAATTGTATTTACATACAATCCTATGGGGGAAATTACTTCGGTTCCACTGTATTACTGTCATACAAAATTACAGGCATTTTACGGAAATACAAACCAATATTACTGAGAGAGAAAATTAAAGGCACACAATACAGTGACGCATATTACAGCCACGTACAAGGTCCCTTGCCATTTAATATCGATTGTCCCCACTAATGTTTATGCACTACTGTTCTAGCGCCCGTTATTGTAACGGGCTTAATGTCTAGTATTGTATAGTTCGTTTCATGACTGTAAATGAAGCACTGTTTTCAATTAACACAGAGCTTGATGATTTTAAATTTGACCACATGTTAAATGGTTCCCACAGACCCGAACACAACGTAAATGTTAATGGTGTATTTCACAGAAACGATCAGTATTGTAACAACCCGGCAGCAAGCGCTGGCGGAGTGACGCCTCATGGGTAATTTATGTAAATAGTTTGTGGGAAATTTATGGGTAATTTATAAAAAGCTTATTGTATGTCGAAATTTACGTATTGTCATTTGTGTTGTAAATAATGGTGTGTTTGGATTTAATTGGTTGGGTGGGTTTGGGTCATCGCCGTCCGGGGGTTATTTATTTTGTAAAAAGTACCAATTTATTGAAATGTGTCTTCGTGCGTGACCTTGGCAATGGCCGTGCAATAATGTTGAGCTTTTGTTTCTGACTATCTTCTGTAATAAAAAGATACAACAGGACAGAGCTGTTTTATTGCTAAGATTTAATCTAAGCAAACTACCGAGACACTCGGAGTCGTGCGGTGTATGGGGCACGAGTGTTCTCTTTCTTAAAGAGCTGGGTGCAGTTGCGTGCATAACGCTGGCAATCCGCTAGCCGACAGCTTCGGAGAGGTGTACGGCAGAGTTCGGCTCGAAATCTTCAAAGACTCCTCCACGGGTCGCTACAGTATTGTTTAGTTTAATGTGTGGCACGACGTGATGGCAGAAACCCTCTGAACTTGACAATGATGCTTATTATTTGGTTTAATGTACTGTTTTTCCTTCTCATTTTTGTTTCATTTCTGAGCTTTGCCGAAACCTTCCAAAAGTAATTTTGCGAGGTGACGTCACTTCCGGGTCGGTGACTGCGGTGACGTATGGTGTCGTGGCTCTGCAAGTGGATGCTACTTTCTATTCGAGTTCATTTGCCTGCCATTCTTTGCCTGAACGCCACCTTCTGGCGGCTCCTAGAGAGTTTCAGTTTCCCGGTGTTGATGGGAGATCCCGTTTCCAAAATTACAAAGCTGCGTACTCCTCCGCCTAAGAGTTAGATTTGAGTCACTCGTAGATTCCAGGGCCAGTCTGGTCCGTTGTCCTCCTCTGAGGTGCTTGACAAGTACTGGCACAGCAGTGGGATTTGAACCCAGGACAACAGAATTAACGAAGCACTGGCTGATGGGTAATAATTAAACCGAGTTGAATTATTGTTGTGATTCGACAGTTCATGCAAACAAACAAAAAACAGATTTTTCTACCCTTTTATACTCCGTGCTTTTGATGCTTTCATGAAGTCACTTGAAGCTCAGTAGCCTGAATATAAAAACATCTTTCATTTCTGACCACCTGGGTACGAGCTGTCAAAAGAAGAAAAACCGGGCAAAAGAAAATCGAAAAAGAAAGAAACGCGAGAGACGCGCACGGCCGCCGCAGACCGCGTGAGAGTCGCTCCCTGGGTGCGAATGTCAAAAGAAGACGGCGCAGGAAAAGCTCTTTGAAGTTCTCGTTTGATTTCACTTATTCGCAGAACCGTAACTCGATGCTGTGCATTTACATTATGGTGGGGGGGGGGGGGTTAATAAGCATTTCATCCCCTGCTGAATGTGTAGGTTTGCTCCTTTGAAAATGAACAGTCTCTGATTTTTATGGTAGTTTCATTTTAACGGAGAGAGACGGAAGATCAACCGAAAATCCAGAAAAGACGCATGACATCAAAGTTATTAGAGACGGTCCGTTTCTTTGTGAAGGAGCAAACTTACTAATTCAGCACGGGATCAAAAGATTAGTAAAATATGTAGTTTTGATTAGCATTTAAGTGTATTTGCCAGATCTTTATATCCCAATGATAATAACTAACGTTACAGTAGAACATACTAGTTATATATACTGTAAAGAATCAATTATTAAAGGTTCGTATTTTTTCCTTTTTTCAAGCGGCCATGAAGCACCGAGCCGAGGCTGTCCGCTGCTTGGCCCTCGTCAGTGAAGCTGCCCGCTGCCGCTGACTGGCACAGCCGCCTGTTATTCCAGCCATAAGGGATACGAGTGCAACAATGAATTAGTAATTGAATTATTAATTGAGCGGTCCAGTTTGCACATCCTGATCCCAACTTAATTGTAAGAATTTACCAACCAAAAGGCCATCGATTTTTAACAGGGATGTGAAAACGAAGGGAGGGGCAGTCAGGTGATGTTCACCTCCAGGTGGCAAATACTGTACGTCCTTCGAGCCAAAGTGGCTGTGATGAGAAGATGGACTCCAGTGGCATTTCGATTTATTAGGGCTCATCAGTACTTCGGGCAGTAAAGTTAATATGAAATGCATTAGTCTGAGCTACGTAAGGGCTTAGGAGTGGATATTGAAGGTCAGGGTCCTTTACCTGCACAGAGTTGTCGGTACAGCTTAGCCTCTGCCAGACGAGTGTGGAGCCGCGCGCTACGACTTAACAGCGTCGCTCTCTGCATTCGCAGGCTTTTATATTAACACGCACATATATATACAGTGGGTGTGTGGGTGGGGGGTGGTTAAGGATTGATCCCCTGCTGAATTTGTAAGATTGCTCACTTAGAAAGAAATGAACAGTCTCTGATTTTTATGGTAGGTTCATTTTAATGGAGAGAGACAGAATATAAATCGAAAATCCAGAAAAGACACCTGATATCAGAGTTAGAAATTGATTTGCATGTCATTGAGAGAAATAAGGATTTGATACCCAAGCAAAACAGTACTCAATACTTGGTGGGCTTGGACTTTTCATTTTATGTGTACAGTAAGTGAGCAAACTTACAAATTCAGCAGGGTATCAAATCCTTTGTACGAGGGATATCCAGAAAAAAAAAAGGTTACAACAGCTGTTAAAAATCGAAAAATGAATATATTTCAACCAAATTTACAGGGTATGTTCCAAATGTGTTTATTTCTCAGCATAATCGCCGTCAACTTCGATGCACTTCTTCAACCTGGGCACCAGTTTTTTTATACCCTCGTCGAATACGCTGCGCTCCACCTCCGAAAGCTTCTTCTCCCCACTGTCTCCTTCACCTCCTCATCGTTGGAAAAACGTTTCCCACCCAAGAATTCTTTCCATAAGTTTCCACAAGCTGACGATGGATCTCGGCCGCGGATTCGCGACGCAAAGTGAGGAACTTGATGACTGAATGAATCTCGCATCGGCGGTATGTGTAGCAAACGGCCTCAGAGGCTGACGAATTCGCTTGCTGTGATGACATTTCACAACTGACTGACGCGGTCCCGGGCTTATTTTCAATCAATCAATCAATCAACATTTATTTATATAGCACATATTCATACAAAAAAATGTAGCTCAAAGTGCTTTACAAAATGAATAGAAAAATAGAAGACACAATAAAAAATAAGCATAAGTCAACATTAATTAACATAGAAACCGTTAGGACCCCCCCTACAAGCAGGTATGCCAACCTTCGAAAAAAAAAATTCCCTGCACCCTCAGGGCACTTGTAACCTTTTTTTCTGGATATCCCTCGTATTTGTAACATACTGTATTTTAGATTAGCAATTAAGTGTATTTGCCAGGCAGCACGGTGACGCAGTGGGTAGCGCTGCTGCCTCGCAGTTTGGAGACCCGAGTTCGCTTCCCGGGTCCTCCCTTTGTGGAGTTTGCATGTTCTCCCCGTGTCTGTGTGGGTTTCCTCCCACACTCCAAAGACATGCAGGTTAGGTGCATTGGCGATCCTAAAATTGTCCCTGGTGTGTGTGCGCCCTGCGGTGGGCTGGCGCTGGGTTTGTTTCCTGCTTTGCGCCCTATGTTGGCTCCAGCAGACCCCCGTGACCCCGTAGTTGGGATATAGCGGGTTGGATAATGGATGGATGTATTTATATGATAATTACTAACGTTACAGCAGAATTAGTTAGCGTAAAGAATCAGTTAAAGGTTCGTCTTTTTTGTCTTCTTTCAAGCGGCCATGAAGCACTGAGCCGAGGCTATCCGCTGCTTGGCCCTCATCAGTGATGCTGCCCGCTGCCGCTGACTGGCACAGCCGCCTGTTATTCCAGCCATAAGGGATGCGAGTGCAGCAATGAATTAGTAATTGAATTATTAATTAAACCGGTCCGGTTTTCACATCCTGACTTAATTGTAAGAACTGATTAACCAAAAGGCCGTCGAGTTTTAACAGGGACGTGAAAACGAAGGGAGGGGCAGTCAGGTGATGCGCACCTCCAGGTGACGAATACGTCTTTCTGTTATGAGAAGATGGACTCCAATGACATTTCGATGTATTAGGGCTCATCAATACTCAAGGCAGTAAAGTTAAAATGAAATGCATTACGATACGTCGCTAGTCTGAGCTACATAGGGGCTCAGGAGTGGATTAGCGAAGGTCAGGGTCCTTTACCTGCACACAGAGATGTCCGTACTGCTTAGCCTCTGCCAGACGAGTGTGGAGCCGCGCGCTACGACTTATCAGCGCCGATATCTGCGTTTATATTAACACGTACATATATACTGTGGGTGAAATGAGGATTTGATCCCCTGCTGAATGTGTAAGTTTGCTCCTTTACAACGTAATGAATAGTCTCTGATTTTTAGGGTAGGTTCATTTTATCGGAGAGAAACAGAATATCAACCGAAAATCCAGAATAAACACATGCCATCAGACTTAGAAAGTGATTTCATGTCACTGAGAGAAATAAGGATTTGATACCCAAGCAAAACAGGACTTAATACTTGGTGGGCGAGCACAGCGGTGAGACGTTTCTTGTAGTTGCTCACCAGCTGACAGCTGGCTCTTTTTATAGGGCACCAGGAAGTGCTCCAGGTGCTTGATGCCCTTCTTCCGGGTGTGGTGGAAGTGCTGCAACACCAAAGGCTCAGCAATTCTCCAGGAGCTCCCCCTGGTGGTGGCCACGTGCACCCCAATAGGGTTGAGCTTCCAAGCTTCAAAACACATGGCACTGCTGCAAGCCAGGGGTGGCTGCCCTCTAGTGTTCTTGAGAGGGGTAATGCCCTGGATAAGCACTCTCCCCTGGTCCTCCCACCGTTGAGGTGTCCTGGCCGGGTAATGGTCCACAATGTATTTGAGGCAAGGGAACAGAAGGGCATCATAAGAGTTGTTTGGGGTGCCAGCCATGCCACCCAGCTTAATGACAGAATCCAAAAAACAGAACAACTGAAAGAGAGCGTGGGAATTGCCTGGTAAGCCAATGGGGCTTCTTAAATTGAGCACAGGAAAGGCGCTATATAAATGAAAGTATTATTAATTATTAGTGTTTAAATAAAGAGGCTCCATCGAGTGAGCCCAGGACATACCAAGTACTCAGATCCCAACTTCTTCTGGGGGTCATCACTATTTAAAGGATCTGATCGGAAGGGGTGGGGCTTCTTGGGACGTTATGGGCGTGGCTCAGTTGCCCACACTGAGCGTCTTCTCAGCACTGTGAGCAAAAAAGAGTTGATACTTTTAGCAACAGCGCAACAGGTGGTACCTCATACAGCAGGGTCCCAAAAGGGAATCTTGGCCTGCCAAGACTCCAGTAAACAGATTTTTTTTTTTTTGAGCCAATAATTCATTATTCTGCTTAGCACCTGCCGTACCGAGGAACTTGACAAATTACTTAACAATACAAATGTTGAGAATTACACTGGAGGCTCATAAAATATTTGGCATTTGCTGAAGTTGCTCTTTTCTTGTCCTCCAGTCTCAAGTCCCTCACAGCTCTGTAAGTTCTTACGTCACTCAGTATTTGCTTTGCTCTCACGCACACACGCACACACATACACACACACACAACACACGCGCGCACACACACACACACACACACACACAGCTCCTTTAAATACTCCACAACTGTGCTCCAGCAGGCACTGCCCTGTGGCAGCAGCCAGTTACACGACATCTTGAAGGCCACCTGGGTGCCACTGCTGGGAGATGTGAGCTCAGTCAGTCAGGTCTCATCTTGGCACTCGCTGACTGATTTATGTGTTTGCTTTGCTAAAATGTGCTCTCCGAGTCAGCCTGGAGTCCTCATAACTGGGACAAGCGCTTCAAAGTGGGTCAGTCTCTGCGCCCCCCACCCCTCCACCCTAACTGGCCTGCCAAAAATCACACAATGGAGAAATACAATAAAATAGTAAAATAAATTAAAAGAAAGAAAAGAAAATGCAGCAGAAACTTCAGAGCTTTCATTTAAAGAAACTGCTTTATTTCACTGAAACAATGCCACAGCCCAGCAGGAGGCGTCACTCCATCTCAGGGCACAGTCACAGACACAGGGCCAAATGAGAGACGGGCACCGCTGATTGGTCAATGCCTTAAAACTGCCAACTGTTGGAAATATTAAAGAGTGCAAAATAGAGAGAAAAAATACAAAAATGATAGGACTCTATGAAAAATGCAATATAATAAATATAATAAATGGCCTGCCTCTCTGAATTAGATAGAGGGATAGATGTGAAAGGCACTATATGATAGATAGATAGATAGTGTAAGGCACTATATAATAGATAGATAGATAGGTAGATAGATAGATAGATATGAAAGGCACTATATAACAGATAGAGAGATAATGTGAAAAGCACTATTTGATAGATAGATAGATAGATAGATAGATGACTCTTAAGGTACCCTGACAGACGAGTCAGTGACTAACAACAGACCATCACGGAGAGGGCAGGCGGAGTGACTCACATTTAATCACAATTTACTTCACCATTACAATCTTGCAGCCTTTTGCTTTAACGGTGTTGAGAATGCAGGTGAACTTTTCTTCTCGACATGTCCTAATACGTCCTGTGGAAATCTCATTAGATGTCTCCTTATTCTTCTGCCACACCCAGCGTCTGACATCAGTGGGCTGGCACAGTCGATGTTCTGAGTCAGTTGTGGTTAAGATGAACCTGAGTCTCCCAGCAGGACTGTCTGCCATCTTCATGTAAGCACATCAGTCAGTCTGTCCATCCATTAACAGCCGTTTAACAATCGTCTGTTTTTAGCAAAGAGGCATGTCTCCTTGTGAACTTTACAAATTAGTCCTGGACATCTTTTTGAAGTCTAAGAAGAAAAGTCCTGCATAAACATTTGAGCTGTTTAAGACATCGAAATGTAGGACAATCAGGGCAGGTCGTGTTATTCACAGCTGCTGGACTCCATTCAGCTTATTGTAGTAACAAACACAAAGCTGCCTGCCAAGAGCTCACCTGAGGTTTGGTTTTCTGTTTCATACCACAGGTGGGGGCACGAGAAACAAAATGGAGGAGGCAAAAAGAAGTTTTGGGTGAGTAAAAAGAAAACTGAGCTGAGATTTATGGACATTATGGCTTGAAAGTGACGGTGACAATCAGCAAAATAAAGACATGGAGGGGAGATGTATCTGTCTGTCTGTCTGTATATAGTGCCTTTCACTGTCTATCTATCTATCTATCTATCTATCTATCTATCTATCTATCTATCTATCTATCTATCTATCTATCTATCTATCTATCTATCTACAGTTGTGCTTGAAAGTTTGTGAACCCTTTAGAATTTTCTAGATTTCTGCATAAATACAACCTAAAACATCATCAGATCTTCACTCAAGTCCTAAAAGTAGGTAAAGAGAAACCAGTTAAACAAATGAGACACAAATATTATACTTGGGTCATTTATTTATTGAGGAAAATGATCAAATATTACATACTTGTGAGTGGCAAAAGTATGTGAACCTCACAGATGATCAGTTAGTTTGAAGGTCCGGTGTTTTCAATCAATGGGATGCCAATCAGGTGTGAGTGGGCACCCTGTGTCATTTAAAGAACAGGATCTATCAAAGTCTGCTCTTCACAACACCTGTCTGTAGAAGTGTATCATGGCACGGACAAAGGAGATTTCTGAGGACCTCACAAAAAGAGTTGTTGACGCTCATCAGGCTGGAAAAGGTTACCAAACCGTCTCTAAAGAGTTTGGACTCCACCAATCCACAGTCAGACAGATTGTGTACCAATGGAGGAAATTCAAGACCATTGTGACCCTCCGCAGGAGTGGTCGACCACCAAAGATCAGTCCAAGAGCAAGGCACATGTGTAATAGTCGGCGAGGTCACAAAGGACCCCAACTGAAGGCGTCTCTCACATCGGCTAATGTTCATGTTCATGAGTCCACCATCAGGAGAACACTGAACAACAATGGTGTGCATGGCAGGATTGCAAGGAGAAAGCCACTGCTCTCCAGAAGAAACATTGCTGCTCGTCTGCAGTTTGCTGAAGATCACGTGGACAAACCAGAAGGCTACTGGAAGAATGTTTTGTGGACGGATGAGACCAAAATAGAAATGAAAAGCGTTATGTTTGGAGAAAGGAAAACACTGCATTCCAGCATAAGAACCTTATCCCATCTGTGACACATGGTGGTGGGAGTATCAGGGTTTGGGCCTGTGTTACTGCATCTGGGTGAGGACGGCTTGCCTTCATTGATGGAACAATGAATTCTGAATGATATCAGAGAATTCTAAAGGAAAATGTCAGAACATCTGTCCATGAACTGAATCTCAAGAGAAGGTGGGTCATGCAGCAAGACAACGACCCTAAGCACACAAGTCGTTCTACCAAAGAATGGTTAAAGAAGAATAAAGTGAATGTTCTGGAATGGCCAAGTCAAAGTCCTGACCTTAATCCAATGGAAATGTTGTGGAAGGACCTGAAGTGAGCAGTTCATGTGAGGAAACCCACCAACATCCCAGAGTTGAAGCTCTTCTGTACAGAGGAATGGGCTCAGATTCCTGACGACTGGTGTGCAGGAATGATCAGAAGTTACCGGAAACGTTTAGTAAGGAGGGTCACACCAGACAGACACTGAAAGCAAAGGTTCACATATTTTTGCCACTCACAAGTATGTAATATTCGATCATTTTCCTTAATAAATAAATGACCAAGTATAATATTATTGTCTCATTTGTTTAACTGGTTTCTCTTTATCTACTTTTAGGACTTGAGTGAAAATCTGATGATGTTTTAGGTCATATTTATGCAGAAATATAGAAAATTCTAAAGGGTTCACAAACTTTCAAGCACAACTGTATCTACAGTATCTCACAAAGTCAGTACACCCCTGACACTTTTGTAAATATTTTATTATATTATTATATAAGTTATTTTGAGGGGACAGCAGATTTACACTGTGATACAAGCTGTACACGGACTACTGTCCACCCTGGCCATCGGACCTTACTCCTTTTCTATGTTAACTAATGTTGTCTTATTTTAATTTCTTATTTTGTCTTTTATTTTTCTATCCTTTCTTATGTAAAGCACTTTGAGCTGCTGTTTGTATGAAAATGTGCTATAGAAATAAATGTTGTTCTTGTTGTGTCAAAGTGTCATATCGTCAGTGTTGTCCCATGAAAAGATATCCTCAGATATTTACAAACATGTCAGGGTGGACTCATTTTGCTGAGATACTGAATCTGTCTGTTTGTGGCCTCATTACAGACTCAGAGCTCCACCGCCACTCTGGTAAGACCCTGCAGTGCAGTTTCCAGTGTGAAAGGCGCCATATCCGTTTTCATGGCTATACATTTTGGCGCTGAGAGCGCTGCACCTGTCAGTCCTCAAAGTATCTACATTTACAATAAACATTAAAACTTCATGTCTCAATTCCTTTGACTGAAATGTCACCTACAAATATCTACATGAAGGGGACCCTCAAGGTCCTCACTACCACCACCACCGAGGCGCCCACTCAAAGTGCCCACTCCACAGGTTCTCGGCACAGTTTGCTCCCCTCAGATCAGTTGGCCATTCTTCTGTTTCTTGCTCCATAAATACCCCACTCGGTTTGTCAAGCCCACTTTAGGACTGTGTAGGCCCTCGTCTGCTACCCTGTAATCCTTTGTCATTTGTCTGCTTCATTCAACAGATTGCTGCTAATTCCTGGGGGACATGGTGGGGAGAGGATGGTTATTTCCGCATTCTTCGAGGAGTTAATGAGTGTGACATTGAGATGTTAATTATTGGAGCCTGGGGTTATGTGGACATGTTGGATTATCCACCGCATGAAGACTATGATGCCTGATCCTCGGGCGAGACCACCAAGCACTGACCTGGGAGGGCTGCCAATGCTGCAGGCTTTCACTCCAAGTCAGTTCTGCTGTGTAGGCAGATTTTCATGGAGCCATTCTTCTTCTTCTTCTACTTCTTCTTCTTCTTCTTCATCTCACATTTACTTATTTAGCTGACACCTTTATCCAAGGCAACTTCCAACATTTATGACACACTTGGTTCCATTTCTTTTTTATTGTTCCAATTGGAGCTCAGGCAGGTCACATGACTTGCTCAGGGTCACACAGTGGTGTCAGTAGTGGGATCTGAACCCACAACCTCAGGGTTTGAAGCCCAAAGCCTTCACCACTCCACCACACTGCCTGCCGCCTCCTCCTCCTCCTCCTTCTCCTTCTTCTTCCTCCTCCATTTACTTATTTAGCTGGCACCTTTATCCAAGGCGACTTACAACATTTACGACACACTTGGTTCCGTTTCTTTTTTTGGTTTTCCAATTGGAGCTCAGGCAGGTCACATGACTTGCTCAGGGTCACACAGTGGTGTCAGAAGTGGGATCTGAACCCACAACCTCAGGGTTTGAAGCCCAAAGCCTTCACCACTGCACCGCACTGCCTGCCACTGCCGCCACCGCCTCCTTTTCCTCTTCTTCCTCCTCCTCTTCCTCTTTCTCCTCTTCCTCTGACTCTTCCTCTTCAATTCCTTCCCGTGCATATTTTCTGAAAAACAACAAAAAAAAGACTCATGTAATTAGCAGAATTAAGAGACCTCAATCATTTAAATGTGTTCAGTTTCAAGTCTTCTTAAGATGGAAACCCGCTGAACACACAGACAGCAAATGAACAACCGGTGGGCTTACGTGCCTGCTGGGTGAAAAATAATAAAATCCGGTGGATCGAGAAAGTGGTGAGACCCCTTCACTTCCTGTACACTTTACTGTGTTGTAGATGTCATTTTTAAACGGATTCATTTGACCTTTTTGCCCATCGGTCTGCACTCAGTGACCCATCACAACAAAGGGACAAGACGCATCAGAAAGGATTACAGATTTATTCAAAATGAAACCCTGAAATCTGCCATTCTTAGAAGTGTTCAGACCCTTCACTCCGTCCTTTTGTAGAAGCCCCTTTATGTGGCAATTCCAGCTTTGAGTCTTCTTGAGTAAAGTCTCTACAAGCTTTGCATCCTTGGATTTGGGCAGTTTGTCCTTTTCTTCCTCTGTAGCTCCATTAGGTTGGAATGAGCAGCGTTTGTAATCCGCCATCTTCAGGTCTCTCCACACGTGTTTAAAGGGTTAAATTCCAGGCCACTCCATCCTGGACTGGAGGAAATCACGGCCCCCTCATCAACGCCATTCCAGTGGTGACTGGGAGACTAGACAGAGGGGCGGGTCTACCATCAGGGTATTTAGGGGGCATGGCCAGGGTCTCATGACGACAAGGGGCCTGGAGAATCAGCGCTCTGAATTGACCAAGAGGCAATCGAGTGTCACCCTAAAATTAAGAGTCAGAAAGGGCTAAGGGGCCTGCGGGGGTCTTAATCTGGCCTTGCTAGACAGGGTTTTGGAAAAACTGAAAGGAGCAAAATGCAGAGCTATCTATAATGAAGACCAGTGGACCTCAGCCTGGGCTGCAGCTTCACCTTCCAATGGGACAAAGCAAGTGGCTTAGGGGATAACCTTGGGAATGTCTTTGAGTGGCCCAAATCAGAGCCAGGACTTCAAACGAACTGAACGTCTCTGGAGAGACCTGAAAAGAGCAGTCTGCTGACCCATCTACATCCAACCAGATGGAGTTTGAGAAGATCTGCAGAGAAGGATTGCAGAAGATCGACAGGTGAAACCCAACAAGAGTCTGGGCTGGAATGGATGCCAAATGGACTTCAGATAAGTAAGAGAAGACAGAAGCCTCTTCTCAATAACAGACACATGGACATCTGCTTGGAGTTTATCAAAAAAAAGACCCCTGAAGGACTCTCAAATTGTTAGAAATGAGATTCTCTGGTCTAACGTATCCAAGACTGGTCTGCTTGGTCTCAATTTTAACCATCAAGGTCGAGGATAAAGAAAATCCTCAAATTCCAGATGCATGAAGCTGGTCAAGTGAGACCCAAGACGACTCTGGGCTTGAATGAATGCCAAAGTTACTTCAGATAAGTACTGAGTACTCTTCTCAATAACAGATGCATGAACATCTGCTCGGAGAACAACCAGTACTGTGCCACCACCAGTATGGACTTTATAGAACCTTGGCCATACATAAGCCACTTCTCAATTAAAGGTGAATGGACACCTAGTTGGAGTTTGTAAAAAAGACCCCTGAAGGTCTCTTAAACTGTGAAAAGGGAGATTCTCTGGTCTAATGAAACCAAGACTGGACTGTTTGGCTTCAACCCTAAGCATCAAGGGGTTGAGGATGAAGAAATCCCTCAAATTCCAGATGCGTGAAACCTGTTGCATCAGACCTAAGAGAACTCTGGGCTGAAATGGATGGCAAAGTTACTTCAGATAACTTCTGACTACTCTTCTCAATAACAGGCACCTGGACGTCTGCTTGGAGTTTGCCAAAATAAGACCCCTAAAGGACTCCCAAACTGTGAGAAATGAGATTCTTTGGTCTGATGTATCCAAGACTGGACTTCTTGGCTGCTATTTTAAGCATCAGAACCAGAACTGTGTGTGAAGAAGCTTCCAGAAGAACAACCAGTACTGCAATGCTCCACCAGTTTGGACTTTTTTGGCATACTGGCCAGACAGAAGCCACTTCTCTGTTAAAGGTGCATGGACAACTACTTGGAGTTTGGAACAAAGCCACTTGAAGGACTCTCATACTCTGAGAAATGAGTTACTCTGCTCTGACGTATCCAACATGGGAATGCTTGACCTCAACTTTAACCATTAGGGGGTCGGGGAAGCTAGAAGGCCTCGAATTCTAGGAGCGTGAAGCCTGTCGTGTCAGACCCAAGAAGACTCCAGGCAGGAATAGATGCCAAAGGGTCTTCTGATAAGTACTGAGTACTCTCCTTGATAACAGATGCATGGACGACTACTTGGAGTTTGCAAAAAAAAAAAAAGACCCGTGAAGGTCTCTCAAACTGTGAGAAATGAGGTTCTCTGGTCTGATGAAACCATGACTGGACCGTTTGGCCTCAACTCTTAACATCAAGGGGTCGAGGATGAAGAAAATCCTCAAATTCCAGATGCATGAAGCTGGTCAAGAGAGACCCAAGACGACTCCTTGATGGAATGGATGCCAAAGGGACTTCTGAAAAGTTCTGAGTACTTTTCTTGAAAACAGATGCATGGACATCTGCTTGAAGCTTGCAAAGAAAGACCCCCTTCTCAAACTACGAGAAATGAGATTCTCTGGTCTGACGTATCCAAGACAGAACCAGAACTGTGTAATAAGAAGCTTCCAGAAGAACAACCAGTACTGCATGTTTCCACCAGTATGGACTCTATAGAACACTGGCCAGACAGAAGCCACTTCTCAATAACAGGCACCTGGACATCTGCTTGGAGTTTACAAAAAAGGACCCCTGAAGGGTCTCTCATATTGTGAGGAATGAGCTTCTCTGGTCCGACGTATCCAAGACTGGACAGCTTGGCCTCAATTGTAACCATCAGAGGGTCAGGGAAGCAAAAAATTCTCAAAGTCCAGAAGTGTGAAGCCTCTGGGCAGGAATGGATGCCAAAGGGTCTTCTAATAAGTACTGAGTACTCTTCTTGATAATAGATGCATGGACGACTACTTGGAGTTTGCAAAAGACCCCTGGAGGGTCTCTCATACTGTGAGGAACGAGATTCTCTGGACTGCCTGGCTTCAATTTTAAGCATCAGAGGGTCAGGGAAGCAAGAAATTCTCAAGTTCCAGAAGCGTGCAGCCTGTCGTGTCAGACCCAAGAAGACTCTGAGCTTCCCAAGGAGCTTCAATGAAGTACTGAGGGAGAACAGAAGCCTCTTCACCATAACAGGCACCTGGACATCTGCTTGGAGTTGGCAAAAAAAAGTCCCCTGAAGGGTCTCTCAGACTGTGAAAAATGAGATTCTCTACTCTGACATATCCAGGATTTCACTGTTCGGCCTCAACTCTTAGCATCAGGGGGGTCGAGGATGAAGAAAATCCTCAAATTCCAGAAGCGTGAAGCTGGTCACATGAAACCCAAGACGACTCCAGGCTGGAATGGACGCAAAAAGGGACTTCAGATAAGTGACTGATGGAAAGGTCTCAGCACTCACTATCCAATCCAATTTATTTCTGTAGAGCCCAGAATCACACAAGGAGTGCCACAATGGGCTTTAACAGGCCCTGTCCTTTCACAGCCCCCCAGCCTTGACTCTCTAAGAAGACAAGAGAAAAAATACTGAAGAAACCTTGAGAAAGGCAATTCAAGGAAAGACCCCTTTCCAGGCAGGTTGGGCGTGCTGTGGGTGTCATTAAAAAGGGGGTCAATACAACACAATACACAGAACAGAACACACGTAATCCCCTTCACAGAGCTCGATGGCCAGTCTGTCACGGCCACCCCAGAAATACAACACAATGGTAACAGGACAAGTGCAGAGCAAAATGCTGGGCTAGATGACATCACATCAGAGGATTCCGATTGGTTCAGAGTTCTCGGCCAACAAGCCGCCTCCACCCCTGACTGGCCAATCCACAGCTAGGCCGACCAATCAGATGAAAGGACCCTCCTACCTGATGATTCCAGAGCTCCAGTGTGTCCTGGTGAGAATGCAGGTTTTTATTTTTTATTTTTAATAAGTGTGCTGATACTCCTGCACTTCAGTTTCCCTTTTGTCATTCTGGGAGAATCAAGCAAAAAAAGAAAAATATGAATGACGTGATTTTCGAAGAGCGAAGGTGTCTGAAGGCTTTCTTAAGGCGCTATATGGACTCTGCATATGGTCACACCAGTGAGGAGCCCAGGACCAATTTAGAAGAGTCTTTTCATTGATGCCAGGCCTCATTCCGGGTATCAAATCCTGCTGGTTTGATGGTGGTGGGGGGAGGTCGACCCTAAGCTGAGTTGGCAAAGACAAATGACCAAATGTCCGAATGGACGAACGTCTCCTGGCATTTTTTTTAAATATAATGGGATTAAAGGAGCCACCACACAGGAGCCAGCAGATGAAAGCTTAAAGAAGGCCGCCTGTGCCAAGGCGTGAACGGGCAAAAGCAGCGAGGGCTCCACATCATGACTGCCATGGGCGGTGGGCTCCGCTTGGCTCGATTTATCCAACGCTTTCATGTAAAATTCAATTGACACCGGTGTCTCTCGTTCACCATTTAAATTATAAACGCATAACTGCCGGAGCCGTCTGTGTAATCTGACATAAAATAGAGAAGATTAAACTGAATAAGACCCCAGAGAACAATCAGATACGTCTGGCTTTAGCTGACGATGGGAGAAGACAGCAGCAGACTTGAATATCTGACAGCAGCAACGCATTAAACAGCAAAGCGTGTGATGGTGGGGTGTGAGTGGAATAAAATAAGACGGAGCTCACCCTCAGGCTACTGAAGTAAGGAGCCATAAATGTCAACACTGTGTCACCATTGGCCGCTTATTCTAGCATCACAGTCATTTGGTGTGGCACCTTGAACTTGTACTCCTGTTGAAAGGCGCCATATAGAATGAGCGTTGAAGGGAGATTACCAGAAGGGGCTTGACGGAAACATTGGTAAGCCTGGGACACGTACATCCCCTCGGTGACTGGGCTCAGATTGTCGTCACACCATGGCATGGGTGTGAGGCGCCTCACATGGGTCACGTTGAGGAGAAAGAAGGAGAAGAGCAGGGTGGAGATGGCAGGTTAAGGAATGAGGAGGTCCTCTGGGGGCCAGTCTAAGTGGGGGGGAAGCGACAGCCTGGGGATTGGTGTCTGTCACTAGAGGGCGTACTGCAGTGTGTTGTGTGGAAGGCCAGGTTAAGGGGGATCCTGGGAATTTCTCTGAATTTTAATAGGATACTTGGAATCCCCTGTACCAGGATAGTTATGGAATTATACAAAGGAGCTCAGGTCAATGGAGTCCACAGGCAGTGGATGAAGTCTGAAGTTTGCATAAGCAAAGACACTAGGGGGCACACTGCTGTAGGGCTCCAGGAAGGCCAGCTGAGGGTGATGCTCAGAAGAACTATGGGGCGTCACCTGGGAGTCCACTTTAATATATAGTCTGTGTGAGGTGAACCTAAACAAGTTACCGAAATTCAGGAAAGTCACCAAGGGGCACAGACTGGTATTGTATATGGAAGATCAGATAAAGGTGGTCCTCACTATTGTCAATAACTCAGGAACCTTACCAAGGATAGATAGATAGTGTGACAAACAGCTTGGACACAGAGAGGCAGACACCGATAGTTCACCTGACACATGTTTATTATCCATACGATTTACACAAGTGAAGCACACACAACCCAAAACTCCCCCAAAGTCCAGGCCTTCTTTCACAATGTCCTTATTCAGGTCCGCCTCCACTCCTCTCCTCCGAGCTCTGTCTTTCTCCACTCCCAACTCCATCAATCGAATGGAGGGAGGCGGCCCCTTTTATAATCACCTGGACGAGCTCCAAGTGCCTCCTGATAACCTTCCGCTAGCCCTCCCAGGTGCGGCGGAAGTGCCGGCTGTGTACCCGGAATCATTCCGGGTGTCCCTGGTCTTCTTCCCCCCAGCACTTCCTGGTGTGGAGGAAGTGCTGAGGGCCAGGGTTCCTCAGGCATCCGGGCACCCCATGAGCCCATGAGCCCCTATAGGGTTGAGTGTCTAAGCTCTGTTCCCGTGGTCCCCAAAGCCACCAGGGCAGTCACCCACTCATGGTCTGGAGGAGGAGTAAGCCCTCTTCCGGTCCTTCTGGGCATCCTGGCTGGGTGCCACCCCCAGCCACTTGCCACAATAGATGGATATGAAAGGCACTGTATGACAGATAGATATTTTAGTGTAGTCAGCAGGATAGATAGATAGATAGATAGATATGAAAGGCATTATATGATAGATAGATAGATAGATAGATATGAAAGGCACTATATGATAGATAGATAGATAGATATTTTAGTGTAGTCGGCAGGATAGATAGATATGAAAGGCACTATAAAATAAATAGATAGATACATATGAAAGGCACTATGTGATAGATAGATATGGAAGGCACTATATGATAGATAGAGTGAAAGGCACTATATAATAGATAGATAGACAGATAGATAGATAGATATAAAAGGCACTATATGATAGATAGATAGATAGATAGAACTTTATTTGTCCAATTCAGTGGAGTACTGTACATGGAAAGTGAATGACAGATGGTGCCTCAAGTCTTTGTAAGCAACGTCACTAGGGGGCACACTCCGGTGTGGCAGGTAAGGGTGATGCTCTTTATTTTAGCAAAACTATGGGGTGTCCCATGGCGTCTCTTTCAATACAGTGCGTGAGGTGAACAGTGGGTACCTTAAACAAGTTGCCTAAATTCATGAAAGCCACCAGGGGGCGCAGTCTTTTGTTGTACTGTATATAGAAGATCAGATAAAGGTGGTCCTCAGTATTCTCAGAGTCTCATCTTTATTGAGGAACCTCACCAAGGATCCCAGTTCAATAGAGTCCATGGCAATTGAAGGAAGGGTGAAGTCGAACCTCTTGCTAGACATTTCAACTACCTGCCCAGACCGCTTCACCTGACTCTGCTTGATCCGGAGAGTAGCAGCTTCTTCTCCAAGGACCCTCCATGTTGCTCCTCATTGACCCTGATCCTACCCCTGTGCTGGCTGCTAAGTCCTCCAGAGCTCGTCTTACTTTTGGTCTCGTTGCAGAGCTCATGGCCCCAGGTGAGTATGGGGTTGTACTGCCGACAAACACGTAAACCTGTAATAAAGATAAATATTTATGTTTGTGCAGATCGGAGCGCAGGCGGGTCGGACAAGTCCTGCAGGGTCACACAGGGAGTCGGATTCAGGGCTTGAACCAGCAGCCCAATGGCTTTGAGTCCAGCATGTCTGCCTGCACATCTCTTGGGTTTCAAAATTCATCTTTTTGAGTTTTTTTTTAAAGCATGAAGTGTAAAATGAATAATTTTAGAAGAACCCTTGGGGCGCCTTAATTGATTCAAATGTTCTTTTTTTTTCTTTCCTTTCTGGAATTCTTCTCTAAATATCTCCTGGCTCACGTTCAGCTTTGGGACACGCCAATCGCCCCTCCCTGTTTTCACATGGGGTGAGTACAGAAGCAAATTATCTGCTGAAGTTTCCAGTCGAGCCGCACGCCTTTTGCCCCCCAGCGTTTTGCCGCTGATCTGCGCGCCCCGTGTGTCGTGGAGGTGACGCGCATTCGCCTTCCCAAAGAACGAGAGCAGCCCTGGCAGGAAATGGAAGATTTATGTGGCTCACCCTGTGGGGGAGACATGAGGAGTGGGAAGAAGGGGAAAAAAAGGGAACACGGGGGTGGGCGTCGTGCTTGATGGTGCGTGAGTGCGGATGCGAGGGCGAGGCGGTGACAACGCCGGCCAGTTCTACCAGAGCTTGGGAGACCGGCACTTGTGTAATTATGGAACAAAAGTGTCCATTTAATTGAAAGAATGAAGGTGCGGTGCTAGGAGTGGAGCCATAGGTGAATATTTAGTAGGGGATATGCCACGGCTCTGGCAGCAGACTTGCACCGTGCCCACACGTCTGTGCCACCTGAGTACCAGATCAAAGTGTTGGTCAATTTGAAGTGTCATCCAGTTGAGCAAATGCCCCAGTCCCAGAGCTGAAGCAGGCACTTACTGTATAGATAGATAGATAGATAGATAGATAGAGTGATGGAACTGGGCTGTCAGTGAGCCCCAAACATGATCACATGAATACAGTCCCGGGTTCAAATGAGGGATGGTTTTAATCTCTCTTCTCACCACTTCACAATCCTCCTCCACTCGAGTGTTGCTTCCATCCTCCCAGCACCGACTTGCCTGGATAACAGCATGCAGTCAATTTTACTTCTGGTGCCATGGATACTGTCCGATGGAAGTACTTCCCGGTCATACAGAAGTTCATAAATTGGGGAGTATATCTCCCTGCTGCCAGACTACAACTCCCAGCATTCCCCAGTGGTTCCCAAATGGGCACTGATATGGAGGGCTGCTGCCATCTAACACCAGGGGGGAATTAACACCCCTCAAAGACAGTCCTTCCTTGTCATCTTCTTTTATCCCGGCACATGTCTGGTTGGGATGCCTTTCTAATTGCCTGAGGCATCCTGGCTGGGTACAGAATTCCTGGTCATGATGTCTGTCCCTCTCCCTGAGAAGTCCTTTTCAGATCTGGTGCCTTTCACACCCTTGGCTGGAATGTCTGTCTGTCCTCCAGGAGTCTCCTGTCCGTCTAAGGTACCATCCCATCTCCTGGGCGGGATTCCCATCCATCCTGCATGCCACCTACAATAGAGAGATAGACAGATGAATGGCACTGTATGATAGATAGATGGAGTGAAAGGCACTATATAATAGATAGATAGATAGATAGATGGAGTGATAGGCACTATATAATAGATAGATAGAGTGAAAGGCACTATATAATAGTTAGATAGATGGAGTGAAAGGATAGATAGATAGATAGATAGATGGAGTGAAAGGCACTATATAATAGATAGATAGATAGATAGATAGATAGATAGAGTGAAAGGCACTATATAATAGTTAGATAGATGGAGATAGATAGATGAGTGAAAGGCACTATAGATAATAGATAGATAGATGGAGTGAAAGGCACTATATAATAGATAGATAGATAGATAGATGGATGGAGTGAAAGGCACTATATAATAGATAGATAGATAGATAGATAGATAGATGGAGTGAAAGGCACTATATAATAAATAGATAGATTTGTCAATTCGGAGAAAGTAGTTAATGCCCCGTTGACCTTTTACCCTGCTGTGCTGATTACAAACAGGTCATGACCTGTGAGGCCACACCCCTAGAAACGCAGGACACAGACCTAACAATAGGTACTCAAACACAGAGCAAGATTTCACTTCTAGAAATGAAATAATAAATCAATTAAATAAAACTGACATAGAAAACGTTATTAAATACATCATTAAAAAATTAAATGACAATACTAACATAAAGGACGGTAATCCCAGAATCACAAATGAACAGTAAAGATAAGGGAGGAGCTGTGGCCTAAGCATGACACCTCGGATGTGACCAACCACCTTACAAGGATATGTGATGCCCAGGTTGCCCAAAGCTGGCATACTCCCTTAAACTGGGGACAATGAAAGACGTAAACTGAGGATGGACTGGGCAATAGGGACACACACACACACACACACCGAGCAAGCGACAGTGCAGAGTGACTTGTGCTTTTTTAATTGTTATATAAACAATCCAAACAAATCAAAGTGCCAAGGCAAAAATGCAGTGTAGGATTTTCCAAAAATTAATCCATAAAAACCGTATTCGATTGAAGTTAAACTACCATAAGTCGGTCAAATATCGAAGTTTCAAACCACCGTCAGGCTGTGTGTTCCTAATGGTCACCCTAGAAGACGAGACGTCCACCATCAAGCACAGTCCTAATCCCTTCTGGCTTTATTTCCCCCCACCTTCCCAGAGCATTCAGCCCGGGGACCCCACAAGGGCCGCCCTCGTCTCTCGCTGCCATCCCCTGGAGTCCAGCGGGAGTCGGCTGGAGTTATTGGTCACTCCTATGCCCGTGAGTGCCATCCACTCACTCACTTCCTCCCGGACCACTCGCCCCCGTTCTGCCACCACCCTGCCTCTTCTCTTCTTTCTCTTGACGTCTCTTTTTCTTGCTGTTTATTTCGTTCTCTCCCTCTTCTCTTTCGCTCTTCATACTCGAACCCCTCTTATTCTCGTCTTAATTACGATCCCTGGGCTGGGCTGACCACTCTCCATGTGGATGTGCGATCAGCCAGTTTCCCCATCAACACCACCCTGCTCGGCCACGCTATCACACACCCCTATGTCTTTCCCTGAGCCTGAGTGCACACTTCTTAATAAAAACACGAGGACCGCCACCGACCGCTATCTCATTTTAAAGAGAGAAGATGTGGAGGGCACAAGTCAAATCAGACTCCAGTACGGCAACGGAATGACAAAATATTGGCACCCCCCCTCGCCGTCATGTGACCAAAGCAAAGCAATATGAAAAATAAATAAAATAAAGCTGAAAGTAAAAAGTAAGGACAGAAATAAAGTCTTCATTAAAAAACAAAGGAGAAAGCGAAATAACATAAAATCAAAATGAAAACAGCAGCATGGCTCCCACGGCTCACTGCTGCGTTGTTTCTCCCAGACGCTTTCAGCCTGTCCTTTCATCTCCCCCTCGGCCCGCCCGCAGACCACTTCACCGCTCTCTGCTCCTTTTGATATCGGCTGCTCAGACGTGGCTTTTGTGCTCCCCTTGTCGCTCGGCTGAAGATCTGCGGTGGTCTCTCAGGTTTAAAGTCAAACGGCTGCAGAAGACCCCAACGCTGGTCTTCCTATCACACCATGGATGGCCATGTCTCCCTGTGGCCACCTTGGGTTTGCTTTATGGCCGATTAAAAGGTCAGCCGCTGGGTAACCCTGGGCAGGGTCGATGCCGGGTGACTGTCATACGAACCGTAATGGAAGGCGAAGATACTCTGAGGGAATAAACAACACAGCTTTGCACTTCCAGTTGAGCTGTGGACAAGTGGGTTTGGAGAAGATGGGTGGGTGTGCTTCATAACCGTGTAATGGAGGGGTGGCTGCATCTCTCTGCGTGGTGTATGCATGAACTCCCCATGTCTGCCTTCGTTTCCTCTGACTGCGCCCCCACCATCCAAAGGTGAATTGGCGACGCTAAATTGTCCCAAATGTGTGTTTGCCATGTGATGGAGTGCCACGCGGCTGTGCAAGGTTTCTTCCTGCCTTGTGCCCATTGCTAGCAGGGATGGGCTCCGGCTCCCCCTGTGACCCTAGTCTGGATTAAGTGGTTTGGAAAAGGACATGACCATGCAGCGCAGTGCTTAGTACAGCTACCTAACGGCTTCAGAGCCCCAGGTATGATTTCATGCCAGGTCACCATCTTTGTGTTACTTCCATGGTCTCTCTGCATGTGGATTTGTCCTCCGACTTGTAGTACACCCAGTTCTTTCTCGCCTATCCCATAGACACACAGATTTGTTTAATGGGCATGGTTTGCAAATGTCTGGTTATCTGGGCAAACTGAGCAATCATGGCAGAAGGGCATTGGTAAGAAATGTGACATTTACAAAAATCCCTAACGTCCTCTTTTCACATTTGGAGCCACCACAACTCTTCCCAGAGCTGTCTGGCTGCCTGAGGAAATGGGGGGAAAAGGACCTTGGTAAGAGAGGTGACCGAGAACTCAATGGTAACCGCAGATGAGCCCCAGAGAACCCGTGTGGAGATGTCAAGAAGGACAACCATTACCTCAGCAACCCACTGATGTTGATCCTATGGCAGAGTGGCCTGGAGACTCATGAAAGCCCTCTTGGAGTTTGCAAAAGGACTCCTAAAAAACTCTTGAACTTTGAGAAACAAGAATCTCTGGCCTGATGAAACCAGTTTTGAAGTCTGAGAGTCACATCTGAAGGAAACCCTAACCACTCATCACCTGCCCGATACCATTCCATAGTGAAGCATGGTGGCGGCAGCATCAGGGATCGGCACACTAGTTAGGGTAGGCCTAAGAAAATGACAAGTGTCTGTGTATCTGTTTGTCTGTCTGTTCTATGCCATTTTGTATGGGATTTGTAAAAGCAGTGCTAATGTTCTCTTCACGTGCCATATGCTAGATTGACAAATGTAACATATTTTATTACTACAAATGCTTTTATGCACCATCTGTTAGAATGATAAATGCAATACATTACATAAATATGCATAATGGTCCATCTGCTGGAATGACAAATGTAATGCATTTAACTGCTAAAAATGTTTATGATGCACCATCTGTTGGAATGACAAATGCAGTGCAATTTATTAATACAAATGTTTGTGATGCACCATTTATTGGAAGGACAAAATAATGCATTTAATTGTTAAAATGTTTATGATACACCATCTGTTGGAATAACATGCACTGAATTTTATTACTACAAATATTTATGATGTGCCATCTGTTGGAATGTGAAATGCAATGTATTTTATCACTACAAATGTTTCTGACACACCTTCTGTTTAAATGTGAAATGCAATGTATTTTATCACTACAAATGTTTCTGACACACCATCTGTTGGAATGAAAAATGCAATGTATTTTATTACTACAAATGTTTTTGACACACCTTCTGTTTAAATGACAAATGCAATGCATTTTATTACTATAAATGTTTAATATGCACCATCTGTTTGAATGACAAATGCAATGCATTTTATTACTACAAATGTTTGTGATGTGCCACCTGTTGGAATGACAAATTTAATTCATTTTATTACTACAAATATTTATCATGTACCATCTGTTGGAATGACAAATGCAATGTTTTACATTACTGCATCTATTACAAAATACATTCTCGCAGATGGTGCATTGCAAATGTTAATGCTGAGGTCTTTGTTGATTTCTTTACAGTACATTTCAGCCAGTCTTAGATGGGCAGCACAGCTAGTGCATATATAAGCTTAATAGTAGTATTGTAACAATAAATTAGTTTACGTTTACGTTTCTGGGTTTGCAGAGAGACAAAGTCCTGGAATGGAGGAGCTTTGATCATCCTCGAATCTTCCTAAGAGGGGCCGTCCAGCCTATTAATATCCCCTGTACTGTAAGATCCCACTCACCACCTGTCCTTGCGTTCACCTTCAGGGCACTGTTGACTTTCCGGGTCATTGGCTGCTAAGTAAACTCAGGAAGCTACACAGCACAGTGCCCACCAGTGGCTCCTTGGGTTCAATGCAGCCTTAGCTGTACTAAGGGGACACACACCAATGGTAAACCAATAGCTATCCCAATTGAACCTCACCAGCTGCTTATTCATCTGGTAACCTCCTAAAAGGCAGCTCAAATCAGAAGACCAGAAATAAATGTGTTATTGGCTTGGTTATGCTGCAGGCTCCTTTGGGATTTGTCAGTCCAGCTCATCTTAATGATTTGCCTACAGAAAATTAAACAGAAGTCAATGTTACAAATTTCAAATCATCCCTCAAACCGGTCGAGCTGGATTGAAGAATCCAAGATGATGCCAACAGAACATTCTTACCTACTGCTGGATTTGATTTGTCTCTTTGCTTCAGCAGACCACTGGTGCCAGTTCTTACATCGCTTAATCCGATTCAGGGTGGGTTGGGGATGGTGGTTTGGGGGATTCTGAGCCTCACCCAGCAACAAAGGGAGCAAAGCAGGAACCAAACCTGGAGGGAACGTCAGATCAGCACACCCACACTCACAAATAGGGGCAGCCAAATAAACCAAAATGTGTGTCACATGTCACACAACGTCTACAGAAGGTCCACGGTTGACCATGACCGAACCGAGGTCCAAGGAGTTCCATGCTGAGCTTAGAGACAGGATTGTGTCTTGGCAAAGATCTGGAGAAGGCTGCAGCTTTGAAGTTCTGAGGAGCACATTGGCCTCCATAATTCGTTTAGGAGATCCCCGCCTGGCCAAACTGAGCAATCCGTGGGAGAAGGGCCGTGGTAAGAGAGGTCTGACCTAAGAACCCAATGTTCACTTTGGCGGAGCTCCAGACCACCTGAGTGGAGATGACAGAAACATTGAGAAGTTCAATCATCACTGCAACACTCCACTAATGTGGGCGTTATGGCAGACTGGCCAGATGACACGTGAAATCCCACTAGGAGTTTGTAAAAAGGCAACAGAAGGACTCTTGGAAAATCGGATTCTCTGCTCTCATGAACCCAACATTAGCTTCAGTCGTGAATGTCATGTCTGGAGGAAGCCGTGCAGTGCTCTTCACCTGGGCATACCATGTCAGTCGAGATGCTTCATCACACTGTGGGGTCTTTTTTTTTATTCCAGCGTCATGGACTAGGAGATTAGACAAGATAGGCAGAAAGCAGAATGGAGCAGAGATAATATTTAATGAAAATCATCTCACCACGCTAAGGACCACAGACTGGGACGAAGGCTCACCTTCCAGCAGGACAACACAGGAGCGGCTGAGGGACAACTCAGTGAATGACCATGAGTCGAACCCGGACCTGAATCCCATCAAACATCTCTGGAGAGACCTGAAAGTAGCCGTCCACATGTTGGCACAGTTAGGCATGTGCAACATGGGCAGCCACCCAGGGTGACACCTTGCTAAGGGCACCCACACCAAAAACTTCTGAATGGTGATTACAGCCAGAGCTGGTCAATTTGTTAGAGGTGCCACTGATGAAAGTATGTGCACAGGGGGGTGGCACGCGCTCCGGACAAGGGGTGTGGGTGTAATAATTCCAACTACCTGTTATGAACACCGAGGGGCACCAGATAGGCTTCGAACTGGCACTGCATCCACCTGACAGAGTTTGAAGGGACCTTCATAGACGAATGGAAGAAAATCTCCAAATCCAGGTGTGTGAAGCTTGTCCCAGGAAAACTCCCTGCTGGAATGGCTGCCAAAGGGGCTTCTATTGGTAGAGGATCAGAATACTCGGGGGAACGGGTGATGCTAAATTGGCCTTGGTGTGTGTGTGTGTGTGTGTGTGCTCACCATATGATGGACTGCTGCCTTGTCCTGCTTGCACCCGATGCTTACTAGGATTGGCTCCAGCTTCCACATAACCTAACTCGGGATAAGGGGGCTTAAAAATGGATGGATGGGTGGGTGTGTCAGTATCTGATTTGACTAAATTTGCACAAAATGTCTAAAATCCTGTTTTTGCACTTTCATTCTGGGATAGCGAGAGTCGCTTGGAGAAGGAAAAAATGAATCCGAGTGACTGTAACACAGAACCAGGGACGTTCTTAGGCATGCGCGAACTATGCATCTGCATAGGGCCCGACCGTGAGGGGGGCCCCGACTTACAATTTTTTTTTTGTTGGGCTGTGGGCCTGTGGCCCCTGGCACTGCATCTATCTGTGCCAGTCCCTCACGTCATGTGTCACGATACCCTCCGCATCCTAAATTTTATCGTTCTTTTCCAGACGTATTATTAGAACACTTTCCTGAGCTCCAGAGGGGGCTCCACTACCCGGACCCACCCCACGCATCCAGGGCCTGCACATTTCTGAACCGCGTAGGGCCCCCAAACTGCAAAGAACGGCCCTGACAGAACAAAATGTGCACAAAAGTGATATTAACTCAAGGCGCTTTCTTTGACCTCCTCCTCCTCCTCCTTCACGCCTCTTCTTGGGGTTCTGTTCTTGGGGTTCTGTTTACGCCCGGAGGCACCCATTACAGGTGTGAGTATGTAAGGTAATATCACATACCTGGCTGAAAATGGAGGAATATTACATGAATAGAGTCAAACGAATCGAAAGTAGGCACTCATTGTATTGGATCGGTGAAAGCGGCGTTCGCGTCGAATTTGGCGAATCGCCGAGGCCGTTGGAGTCGCCAGCTCGTTCATTTTCGGCGTGGGCGGGGCTTTGATTTCAAACAGGTTCTGCTCACTCGGAGCTCCCTGAAGGTGTCACCTTTCACTCATTTGCATACGTCACCACCCACCTCGGTGTGCACCCTGACATCATATCAGCACTTTGTCTTTTGTTGGCACACGGCGGATAAATCGAACTTTTCAGAAGTTCCTTTATTATTATTTTATTTTTTTATTTTGTATTTTTCGCCTGTCACTCAAATCCCCTGGACACCCCCCTCCCCAGAGTATTTTTAGGTCTAAGGTGAAACGTCCTGCGTGTCAACCTCACCGGCGTCCAATAGGAGCCCCCCCCCACACCTTGGAGTCCACGAATATAGGATTTCCCACCTTGAAGAATGACAAAGTAAGTTTCCTGTTTACTTGTCCCGTGCCGGCGGCCGGAGCTTCTTGTAGAATGCAATTAAACGAATACGGTGGCTTGGCTTTAATAAAAGGCGAAAGTGCGGCTTGCAAAGTTTTTGTCTTTACGAAAAACAACCCCGCCGTCTGCTCGCTGGTGTGTGTGTGTGTTTTTAACATTAGTGGACTAAAACTTCCGCCCTGTGGGTGACACAAACAGTAGGAGCGACAGCAGCCCGGTATCACCACCTTTAAGGTACAGGGCACGGGCTACCGAGAGCTAAATCGGATGAGGGCGAGCGCAGCTTTTAGAAACAAGTAAAGGAGGAAAGGAGACATCATGACAGCACTTTTAACAAACACGAGGGACTGTAAGACAGAAAGGGAGAAGACCCCCGAGATTCAATCGAACGGGAAACTGACAGAACACGAACACGAAACAGCAAGTGGGAAAGCGAAGGCCGGCAAACATTTGATGCAAGTCTGCACACGTGAGGGAGCGGGACGGGGGGCTGCGCCGAGTGCTGCGTGCGCGCGCCGGGGACACAGACCCCTTAAAGTGTGCGCTTGGGGACAGTTTTCAATGTCGCTGGATTATCGCAACAGGCGAATGGAATCAATATTAGGATCTGTCATGTAGGCGAGGTGGCCAAGGGTGTGCAGAGGCTTCTTGACCCCCCGGGCCGGCCATCGCACTCTCGCCCGCCTCTCTGAGCCGAAGCTTCGCGCAGTGTTTACTCAGGCACTGCGGTGCTCATCCCATAAACGTGAATGCCAGGTTAACTCCCGTCTGGAATTTGACCCAGTGTCGGGGTCTGCCTTATGCTCAGAGCTGCCTGGGTAGGCACCACCACCCCATGACTCAGAGTTGGGTTAGATAGTGAAGTGATGAATACATGTGAGGTGTGGGGCAGGGAATAGAAATAAGTAAACGGAATATACGGCATACTGTATAGGATCGGGAACAAGGAATTAGATAAATAGTGAAAGGCACTATATTAAAACAGACATGTCGATAAGGATTTTATCTATCTATCTATCATGTAGAGCCTTTCATTTCTCTTTATTAAAATCATATCAAGTTCAAATCATATTTTATTTGTCACATACAAATTATACATTTTAATATGTGGTGAAAGTCTTAGGGTATTGGGCACTTATATATTAGATATTCTATAATTCCTTTCATTTATATCTAAATATTTTTTAAGTACTTCCTTTCATTTATGTCTACCAATCTATCTTTTATAAACTACATTTCTATCTAAAATAATATAAAATATAGTTTCTTCCATGTCTTTGTACCTATCTATCTTTCTTTTGTATAGTGTCCTTAATTTCTGTCTACCTATCTTTTATACAGTGCCTTACATTTCTATCTGTCTATTTTTGTGTAGTGCCTTTAATTCATATCTGCCTGTCATACTTTTATATCTATCCCCCTATCTTATACTGTATAATAATTTTTCTATTTATTATATAACACCTTTTCATGTCTACTTATCTATCTTTTCAGTCTTTCTCAGTGCCTTTCATATGCATCAGTCTTTTATATACTCCATTTCATATCTGTTATATAAGTTCTTTCCCAGGTTTCTATTACAAGCATTTCTTTATAAAGTGCCTTTTACAACTGTCTTTTTTTATAGTGCCTTTTGTGTCTTATTTTTGTATATTTTCTTTCCTATCCCCCATACAATGTGTTTCATACCTATTATTTTGTATGAATTCTTAAATTGGTTGGACGAATATACACTCTGACAACACTGAAAATGGTTGAAATGACTTTTAGCTGCATCTAGCTGTCTATAATTTAATATAGTGCTTTTCACTATATCTATCTATCTATCTATCCTGCCGACTATACTAAAATATCTATCTATCTATCTATCTATCTATCTATCTATCTATCTATCTATCTATCTATCTATCTATCTATCTATCGCCTAATTCTGTGTGGCTGGTGCCCCAGTCATTCCTCTTGGTATCTGTCCCAGTCTGTGGTGTTCATAATATATATATATACACACAACAGACTAACATACATGATATAAAATACTGTAATACACTATTCATGTTTTTATGGAAAACATATAGACAATATTTAATAAAAAATATACAGAATATATACAATGTATACTTATATATACACTGTGTGCACAATTATTAGGCAAGTGAGTATTTTGACCATATCATCATTTTTAATGCGTATATTCCAACTCCAAGCTGTATTAACTTGAATGCTTATTGGATTTAAGCACGTCAGGTGATGTGTATTTGTGTAATGAGGGAGGGTGTGGCCTAAGGAGATCAACACCCTATATCAAGGTGTGCAGAATTATTAGGCAGCTAGTTTTCCTCAGTGCAAA